>NC_068381.1:14498961-14798961 GCF_023724105.1 Carassius gibelio
TGCCTTGTTTAAATGGTTCAGGCTGGTGGTGGTGGTGTAATGGTGTGGGGGATATTTTCTTGGAACACTTTGGGCTCCTTAGTACCAACTGAGAATTGTTTAAATGCCACAGCCTACCTTAGTATTGTTTCTGACCATGTCCATCCCTTTATGACTACAGTGTACACATCTTCTGATGGCTACTTCCAGCAGGATAATGCACAATGTCACAAAGCTCAAATCATCTCAGACTGGTTTCCTGAACATGACAATGAGTTAATTTTACTCAAATGTCCTCCACAGTCACCAGATCTCAATCCAATAGAGCATCTTTGGGATGTGGTGGAATGGGAAATTCACATCATGGATGTGCAGCCAACAAATCTGCAGGAACTGTGAGATTCTATCATGTCAATATGGACCAAAATCTCTGAGGAATGTTTCCAAAACCTTGTTGAATCTATGCCACAAAGAATTAAGGCAGTTCTGAAGGCAAAAGAGGGTCCAACCCGATACTAGCAAGGTGCAATAAAGTGGCCAGTGAGTGTGTAGATATGGCATAGAAATTATGATGTATATATGTATGTATATATATATGTATGTATGTATGTGCGTGTGCGTGTGTGTCTGCGTGTGTGTGTGTGTTAATCAGTATATATTTCATTTTAGCGTATTCCTGATATTACTTTTTGTTTGGTGTTATCAAAATTGGTATGGTGAATTCTGTAACTTCACTGGTATTGGCATCGATTACCAACACTTGGTATTGTTTCAACTTTCGTGTATAAGGACACGAGTAGGATATGTCCCAAACTTCAGTTGTTATCTGTATACTAAACTTTTGAAATAATGAATGATGCTGGGTTTATCTTGCTCGAACAACCCCATGAAATTTTCATTAGATAACCTTACCATCACTCCGTCTTTTACCATAGGTTACTCTTTATTCATTAAGTGCAATTCTGGTGTTTTATATCCTTGTCTAATTTGGTTTCGGTATTGATCACGGTGCATGACGTTTTTCCTTTGGGCCACTTTATTTTTCTCTTCCAACACAAATCTAGGCCAGATAAGGTCTGTTGTATCCCTAAGTGTACAGCTGTCCAATACAAATGCTAAATCTGATCTGGTCGCACACAAACGCATACATCGCACATGAGGGCGCAAAGTGATATGTTGATCCGACATTTCCTTGTTATCTCCTCTGAATTATTCCTGTGATCATTACCCTTGTGGATCAAAGGAGGCCTGCATTGCCTGAGCTCTTCGTTATCTGTCCCTGTGTCTCTCCCTTTGTCTCTTCTAAGTTAGATGTGTTTTAAGGGATTGTATCGATGAACAACTTGGAGCTCTTCTAGATATTAATTAGCTCCTCTTTCCTTTGTCTTTACTTCATTTATCAATGGCTGCCAGATAATGGTGTGCCAGGACCCAAGAGAGCACAGGGACGAGGATAAAGAAGTCACGAGGGGGGATAAATGGATAAGAAAGGACTTAGTTTGGCAGAGAGTGGTTATATGAATGATGAAACATTCTAGTGTTGTTTAGTCACTTCCAGTCCTTCTTCTTAGCTTACCTTAGGTGTGTGTGTGCACGCATGTGCACATTATCATATATTCATCTTTGGGTGTGCAAATTATTCAAAGTTTAACCAAAAGACATGATGAACCAGAATTGATGAAGCACAGCTGAATTACACTTGCAAAAAGGTCTAAATTGATCCTTTTTATGTCAGCTATATGATTTATATCTCTGTTAGGATACTTGGGTTCCATAAATATTGCTGTCACCAAATTTGTGGAATTTAACTAGTCTTGTTTTTCAACTATGTAATTTTTTCTTGTTGTGCTTTTCAAGGAAAAACTCCTTACCTCAAATAATTGACTAATTATACTTTCATAATATATTTTAGACATTAAATGATGTGTTTTATATACAAATTTTATTAAAAAATGTAAGCCTCTCCTAATATATATATATATATATATATATATATATATATATATATATATATATATATATATATATATATATATATATATATATAATCAAAAAATGTTTGGCTTTATTATTATAAAATGTGTTGTCGATGATTATCAATGATTTAGAATAATTATCTAAATCATTGATAAGCATGGTAATTTTCTTTGAGATTTTTTTTATTGCATTTAAAGTGCAATAAAAACAGAAATACTGGAAATATTATTAAAAAAAAATATGTTACACTTTTTCAGGACTTTTTGATGAATAGAAAGTTCAAAAGAACTGCATTTATTTGAATTCTTTTGTAAAAATGTGAAAGTCTAAAAGTGCTGTCACTTTTAATCAATGTAATCTATCATTGCTGAAAAAGGCATTAATTTCTTCTGCAAAAGAAGTGCAAGCCATTCAGTTCCAGTATTTTCCATTTCTGGACATCCTTCTACATTATTGAATTGTAAGCTTTTATGATTCTGAAGCTTTGCAGTGCATCTTTTGCATGCGTCACATTGCATTGATGTGATTATTTTATCAATTGTCTATGGTATTGCGTGTTTCATATAGTGGTAGATCATAATGAAGAATCTCTCCAGAGCAATTTCTCATGTGTGCATGTTATGCAGTTCTTCACATTCCTGAGAAGAATTCACGCCATCTGAAGAATGTTCCATAACATAACAAAAAAGAATAAACTATATCAACTATAAGAGGGAATGAAATGTAACTACAGATACCTAAGAAAGGTACAAGATGTTCATCTAATGATGTTAGACATGTTCCTTTAGCTCATGTCCGTCATAAACATGCAGGTGTATGTCGATGAGGTGCTCAGCTGTAGGGAGCCTTGTTGGGCTTTTGGGCGCTTGCCGCTGCTCTATTCCAGTGTCAAAGTACTAATGGAGGCCTGATGAAGCAGATGAGTCCTTGCCTGGAGCTCTCTCAGAAACACACACACGCAAACATTCATGTAATGCCGGGCCAGTTGGCGATACAAGAACAACTCATGCTCACATACGCACATGTGTAACAATAGAAACATAAATTCTCATCCGCACATCTCTTGAATTTGCACCTCCATTACTTCCTTAACCAAGAGGGCGACGTGAATTACAGAAAGCATGTGTAGTTCTCGAATTGAAAAATGCATGAAAATGTCCATATCACCGCTGAGACTACGAAACCATCTGTCCTCTGGTTTTTTAAATAACGTTGAAATTACATTGTGAAAATGGTCCCAAATTAAGTTACGTTCATTAAATGCAGTTTTCCACTTCGTTTGAAAAGATTGCTGTTGCATTTAAGCTCAGCCTGCCATCCGTAAAACATTCCCATTGGGGACGTCACAGTAACGTAGCCAGCTTTATTCCTCCTTATCTTGAAGGGTAATTTAGAAAGGACTGAATTGTCCTGAGTACCCCCTGCCTCTGATGAGTGTCCGATTGATCTATCCACAGGGACACTCTCCGTTCAGCTTGGGCCCGGCAATTGTATTCAACACAATAATGAAAGAAGTGGCATTTCAATAGCGCCAAATCAGGTCAGACGAACCTACACACGCTGCCTACCAATCATCGGTATATACGCTTTGCATATTTATATTTCCAGCCATGGATTTTCACCTGCTGTGAACCTCGCCGCTGTCCTTCTCCGGAAAGTAGCGGTTGATTGAAAACTCTCTCGTCTGCTGTTCTTCATCTGGAGAAGATCGATAAAGGAGCCGAGATTGGAGCTACACTAATTGAGTCGTTCTTTTACTGTTATTGCGTAGAGAACCGTTTTGTCATGTCAACGGTTGTCCCAGATACAGGAGTATTCTCTCTTTTTTTTATCCTCTCTCCGTTTCTGTCCTCTCATGTCTCTCTCGGAGCCTTTCTCATCTTCCGCTCTCCCTCACAGGGACCAGGGGGAATTAAGTCCATAATGAAGCGAGTCTGTCGAGGCCCAGTACTTCTCCTTCCCACCAACGAAAGTGTGGACCATTTATTCTCAGTCAATCAGAATTTTTTTTTTCTGAAACATGATACCATTAAAAATGGAAGACCATGCATGTGTGGTGAGCTAAAAGTTTCATAATTTCTGGAGAAAGTTTGCTAGTTCCTCTCCAGATGTTCCACACTGGATGGTCATATTTGGTCTCTAAAGCAATGCTGGTGAAGAAGGAGAAAAAAAAAAAGTTCTTACTTCTTCACCTTCTCTATTTTCTTGTCTTTTCCTCTGTTTTTTTTTTTTGCATTGTCCATCCATCAGCTATTGTAACAACCATGTTTAAATGAAATTGCTTACCTAAAATGAAAAGCAGTGGAAAACCCCATGGCAGGTGTCGATTTAAAAGTATGCACATTCCTACCTTATTTGTAAATTAAATAAATCTCCAATCCTTTTTCTATCTTTTCAGGTTCATCCATAGTTATTTGAATACTAGAAATCAGCTGATTTTCCCAAGTAAAACGGCCAAATAATGTTTACACATAGTTATAGTACGTTATGATACATAATATTCAGTGGGTGGATAGATTGCCACGCAGATTCTCTGCATCGACTGAATGCTTTTTTTTTTTTACATTTTCTTTTATTTATAAATTATTTTATTTTTATTCCTAGTAAATAGGAGTTAAAACTCCCACCCGGGTGACAATAATAGACCATTCAAATACCTACAAAGATAATGCCAAGTAACGTTGCAAACAACAATAAAATCAATAAAATAAAAAGTGACACAGGTATATGGAAAACAAAGGTATTGTTTCCAGTTTTTCCTGATGTTCGTTATTATTTAAAATTGTATGTAGATTTTGTTATAAACCATTTTTTATTATTATTGTTTACCACTAAGGCACGTTGACAAAAACTTCAGCATTGTCATATTTTTAGTGGACTTTTAAAATTTGCTTTGGTTGAGAAAACTTGAAATTATACAGTTATGAGGTTCTTTATTATTTTTTTTTTTTTTTCATAGAATTTATTCAAGTTAGTTTTGCATCAACCACAATGTAATTTTCAGCAATCGATGTCTGGTAGCAACAGCTAGCGCATTTTTCCAATTGGGCGAGCGCTTTGTGGACAGCTTACCTTGCGCATGAAATCAGCCACATACCAGGAAAAGACTGAGAACTGCATTCTTCCTGAGTGCAAGGAGCAGTGGTAGCTAGATTATAAATTTGATTGCAACATTATGTTGTCCTAAAAATCTATTTCTCACCATGTACCACTTCCATAAACACCACATCCGTAGGGGCTGCCATTGTTGTTTCGCGGGCTATGTGACATCAGAGTGTGGAACTGGAAATATATCGATCTAGTACGAGTTCACGGGTTGGAAGTCACGGCTTTGAATGCCATTCTAGTGCACTTTCACGGGTAGAAGTTTGGAAAAACATGCATTACGGGTTGCCTGGAACATGGCAACACTACAATCCTGAAGAGTCATAGCGACAGAGCGGAGACGAGAAAGCTGCGGAGAATCCACTCGTCCGAAAGTTCCCATCACTGACGTGGATTTACATAAACATTACCACTGTTTCCGAATAAATAATTTTACATATTTCCAACTTCAACTTATAATCATGTTTATATTAGTTAGCCTGTGAATTCATATACTCTTAGATGGCCTGGGTATGTGGCGCATTCACAGCTTATATAAACGGAACGCCACTGTTATACTATTGCACATATATATATATATATATATATATATATATATATATATATATATATATATATATATATATATATATATATATATATATATATCAGTGGCAATAACCTGGTAGGCTGAGTGCAACAGCACAGCTTTCTGCTTTGGCGAGCAATACGTGGACAACTTTTCTTGTAAATGAAATCACCCATGTTCCAGCAAACCAATGAGACGGTGCAACGATAATGACGATTCATAGAAATTAAGTGCCTGTGTATCCCTCCGTTACTGGCACAGATTTCAGGAAAAAAATCAGTAGTTTGACAAATAAATAATTTACAGAGTTAAATGTGTAATCCTAACATTTTATTGTGTAAGCTTTGTTACACCTCAGGTTACAAGGGAGTTTCTAGTAATGTTAACAGCTTTGTGTATGTATATACTGTCTAATTTACTAATTTACTAACTGATTATTCTTTATTTTTAGAATCTCAAATTTATTTGGTTATTAAACTTATGATTTTGGTTGTCTAATCAACATTATTTTCATTAACAATTACAAAGGACGGTGCATCGAATAATTTTATGAATAATTTGTAGTCAGGAAGCAATGAATGAAATGTTTTGTTTTTAATTATTTTTCTCTGAAAGATTTATTTGGGCACTTCTCTGATCCTCTGCAGCCTTTTATTGAATGTGAATTTTATTTTGCTGTGATAAAACCCAACTCGCTGTGTCATAATTCAATTATGTGACATTTTCTCCCCCTTTCAAATGTCTCTCGATTAGTAACTCTGGTCTGTCTCATGCCTCATAAAGAATTCCAAGCTTCAGTTTTATGAGCATGTCACTTACTTTGGGTTTTCTGACCTTCAGCAATTCCTGCATTACATTATCACCATGAATATTCTTTTTATAAATGAACTTTTTAATGATGAGGTAGCAATGCATATATTTAGCGGTGCTATTCTGTACATCCAGGGTTGTCAGAAGTGTCTGAAGCATGTGCTCTTTTTGAAATGCATTGAAAGCCAAGCATTTCTAAAAGTATGATTATCCCATGATTTTTTTGAAAATCTGAATTAATTCAGTCTGATTGAAGGTTCCAATTCAGCTGTTTATGTTCTATGAACTCTGATTTACCTTTTCTTTTGCCCCACAAATTCTATATAGATTGTCTGCATGCGAAAAGCAGCATGTATTGTTAATGTTACCATAACAGCAAGAAGATTGTGCCTCTTAAATAAAAAAAAATAAAATAAAATAAACTCACAGTTGACTGACTAAAGACGTTAGACAACTCAGCATGGCACCGTACTGCTGACTTGTGTGTTTGCCTTGCTAACATATCTAAAAATATGCTAAGCAAGCTTATTATTGCCAACTTTACTTAATAAACCTCCAATCTTCCAAGTCATTTTTGCATGAGCGTATGGAGCAGAGATTGGTGGGAGAGAGTCATTTTCACATGTACATATTTTTTTTTAATTCAGTTAGGTAGTTACTTGGCAGTAATTGTTCTATTTAATGGATTATTCAACATTTCTTTCAATTGGGTAGAAATTCATTTGATGCACTCTGTCCAATGATTTTCTGAATGCTGTGTTTTCATTCTGAGTGAGCTGTCAGCTGGATTATTAGCCTGCATGTGAACGTAGCTACTGATTCCTACTAATAAGTGAATTATACACTCACAGACTGTGAAGTGCATTGATTGGTTTTTCATTCTACTCATTAGTGTGGATCATGTCCAATACTTCCCTAGTGACAAAACAATAACAATGGACAGAGTTTGGATCCTGGGGTGCATAAAGATGAGATCCAATTTGTCCAATTTTCATTCCACCAGTTTGCATTGCTCCTTCATCATTATATGAACACCTACAGTTGACAATTTCGAATATGAAACCCCAGACTATTTAGTTGGCGAATATTACCTCAGTTGCTAAATGGCACATTAGGAATGTTATGATGTGCAGCCCTCCTGAAGTAGCTCATCATATCAAGGAGTTTCCAGTTTAATGTAATCCTGGTAAATTCACTGCTGCCTGTTTAGCTCCCAGTTGATTGATTTCAATGCAATGCTAACATTGCAGTGCCACATATGAAGGTAGACAGTAGGACTTCTCTGGTCTCTTTTTTTATATATTTTTACATTGATCATAATGAGTTTCGGATTATAAAGTGTTAATTTGATTACTTTTAACTATGTTGTGTAAATTGTTTTTGTAATCTGTGTGTGTAATTTGTCTATATATATATTTTTTTTTTTGATTTTGATTTCGACTGCGTATATATATATATATACACACACACACACACACACACACATATATATATATATATATATATATATAATGTACGCAGTCGAAATCGAAATCACCACAGAATTAACATCACTGTTAAATCTTGTGAGAAGCATACACATTCGGCGCAGAATTCTGTTAAAGTTACTGTTCTGGAAACCAGGAAAAACTGTTCAATAAACAAAAATCTTCACCACCGTTCACCATTGTTTTAACATAGTAAAACTACTGGAACAATTTGTAGCAGAAATGGACTAATGTTTTCGAGTGCTTTAAATGCTTCACACATAGGTTTAGGTATTACTGAATTTGAAAGTTATTTTTAATGTGACGATATTTTTTCATCCTTCATAGGTTTCCCCCATGTATAAAACTAAAAGTTTCATAATGTAGGAAACCACACAATTATTTAAAAATAAAAAAGATATTAAATGACCACTAGTAGACTGCTGCAGAGAAGTACTTATAGGCCATTTCCACTTCCTAATATATATATATCGTAATTCCCCAAATAAATGCCGGGGCCTTTATTTACCTGAACTGCAGAAGGTAATAGGCTTTTATTAGAGGCAGGCATTTATTTCTAATTCCATCTGTTTGATAAGTAATTGTTTTAAATAACCAGCCTTTATTTGTCTGTGTTGACCACGCCCCCAGCTACTATAAGAGGCCTAGCGTTTATTTGACTACCGGTTTTTATTTGAGGAATTACGGTATATATATATTTGTATTCATTAAATTAAATTTAGACCTTATGAATGACCGTAATAAAAGTACATTTTATCAGATGTAATATATTTATTACATCTGTAAAACGTCTGCTAAAGATCTGGGAATCATCTGCTGTGTACTCTGATAAATGTCTCAGAAGCAGTTTTACACTCTAATAAATGTCTGTTTGACATCTGACAGGAAACATCTTAGAGACGTACTGCAGATGAACAAGCACTCTTAAAAATACGTCTTGCGTATGTAAATGCAGACATTTTGAGAAAAGCCGCAGCAAAATCAGTCATTTTAGGTCGCAGAAATCAGAAAAAAAGTTCAGCAAAATCCTGGAGGGACAAATGCACATACATACATAGGTTATGAGTAATTTGGAACCTCAATGCCATTATTATTTTAGTGTAGTTTGCTCTTCATAAAAGCTTATTTTTGTAGATAACCAGATTTATACAGCATTTTGTCTATATTAATGCTGAATTTCAATTTATGTTCAACAGAATTTGTTCTGTTTAGCTATTTTTACTGATTTCTTAGATCAATTAATAAAGGAAATGTCATCCAACACCCTCCAGTTGCATCATTAGCATTTCCAATCCATCCTTAAAGCTGCCTCCAACCGTTCATCCACTCCTACCATCTAAGGGCATGAACACCTGCAGTTTATTGCATGTTCAGAAGCAATGAAGCAGATGTTTGCTTTCCTTGTTGCCAGTCACCTCGAAGCCCTCAGCATGAGGGTTACATTGATGAATAAGTTCAGGAGACCTCTCTCTTTGCTGACAGCTCTAAAGTCAAAGGCATTATGGTGCTTTCAGCTGTGCTTTATAAAACAGAAAGTTGAATGGTGTTCTTCAGTCCTTCATTATCTACTGACACAACTTCAGATTTAAGCTAATAACCCATCACTGTACACTAGCCACAGGGGTTAGCTCGCATTAGGGATAGCTGACTACATGTGTGTTCACAAACAACCACTGTGTGTTTAAAATGAACCTAGTAAGCCTGATATCTGAATATTTGCCAGTAAAGATTTCCATTGCCAGTTATGGCTCACTAAAGTGTGCAGCATGACTTTGAGTTAAATGTGAGTTATGCACTGCAGTGGAATGTAAATTTTGCCTCAGTAATTTAATAGTAAGCTACTCATTTGTTTGTGAGACCAAAGAAGCAGAGATGGTTTGAGAATGGAGGGCTGAACAGTTCTAATCAATTCAGATTATAGCTGTCCCATCACAACCCACAACACATCAGCCCATGCTATATGTATCACTTCTGCATAACAGTAAACTATTGCCTACAGCAGTGGTTCTCAACAGATTTCACTTCAGGACTCAAGATTTACACTGGTCATCACAAACTTTGTTTGTGTTTTGCAGATGAAGGCACTCATTTACAATTCACTGGGTTTTCATTTGGTTCCTAAGGACTTTTTGCTAATTCAGAACAATTCGGTTTGGTTGAATTCAAAATTAGTTTGGTAACTTTTTAAAATGCATTTCTATGATTCTTTTTAACAAATTACCAATAAAATAATAGAGAATTTTATTGGCTGTTGACAACTTACAGGATTAGTTTAACCAAAAATGAAAATTGTAATTTACTCTCTCTCTCTCTCTCTCTCATGGTTTTCCAAAACAATAAAACGTACAGTAAATGATTCTCACGTGTCAAGCAAACTGAGCTGAATTTCAGTTTTTAGCATGTTTGATGTGCTCTATGTATGTATATGTACTTTCTATGGATAGACAAAAAAAAAAAAAAAAGTCTTATCGGTTTGCAATGTGAGTAATTGCTGCCATTTTAATTTTTGGAAGAACTATCCCTGTAAGATATGAGAAATTAGATAAGTGGGAAAAGTTCTGGTATTCATTATTTTCAGCCCATTTCTGTATACAGATATTCAAAAAGGTGGCGCTTGTTGAAATAGTTGTACTTTATGTCTTTCTGCCTCTAACTTGCGCACAATCGTCTTTCTGTTCAGTTTAGGTACTTTATTTCCCTGCCAATATCTGCTTAGACATGCCAATGGATTTTGTTGTTTACAAAAAAAAAAAAAAAAAAAAATCTTCCAAGCCTATTTCTCTTTGCATCTTCATCTTAGTCTAGGGCTTGATTTGCCTGTAGGCTGATTCTTTTGCAACAGTTTCTTGTACTTATTATTAGTAGGGGGCCGGGTGGAGACCTTGGTCCTGAAGTGACTCCTCCGAGGACCAGGGCCTGGACCGGTGCCATAATTAAGCTAATGATGAAACTGATGCAAGAAGACAGAGCCTTCACCCTCAGCCAGGACTCCTCAATCTTTGTCACATTATATTTTGCATCACTGTAAACCTCATATTGGATTTTGCAGCCATATTAATCGAGGTTTGTGTTGTTTTATGAGCATTTGAGTACTTATAGCCAGGGCCTAAAATTAACACTCACCAAATTCAAGTAAAAGTCTGCATTGGCGAGTAAATGTAACAGTTTCAGTCACCAGTTGGCGGGTACAACTTTTAAGAATTAAAGCAATGCAATAAAGTGAAAACAGCAGCCGGTTGTTAAAGAGATTTGCTGTTTCTGGCACAAGTTAATAAAATAATATTTTCTGAAGACAAGGTCATTGTGATTAGCCATTTTGTCATAAGCGACCAGAGAAAATCAAATAGTAGGTTACAAATGGGCTGATAAGGTCTGAGCAGTGATGGCCAGCTTGTTTCTAGGCACAGTTCATATAACTTTTACCTGAGATGATATCGCTGCTTCATTTCGAAAGATTAACTATTTCCTTCTATAAACTTCATAACCCGAGAATGTGGCGGCACATACCTGGGGTTACGCTGCCTAAACGGTAAAGCGAAGTATAATTTGAAATGCTGCATATTCGGCTGTTTACACCAGACGCTGATCCGCTTCCAAAAGTACAGAAGTAGCACTTCAACTGTCACACACACACACACATAAACAAACATACACAATTGTCTAAATACTCTGTTTTGGTGATTTACCTCTTAAACTTAGTTTTTTATGGGTTATGAGTCTTAATGACCATTAAAAGAGTTTGGGGAAGATATGTGTCAGATCCGTGTCATATGCATCAGGTTTTAAAGAGACAGCGCTGATTTTAAAGTGATATCTGCTGAAGTCTGTCATTGATGTAAATGAAAGAACACAAGAAAAAGAGAAATTATTGGACTGTCCTAGTCGCTGATTAATTCTTTTTAGCTTAAAATGAGAGAATATAATGTATAGTTTATGCATATGAAATAAAATATAGTTTATGTTAAGATTATTTTAAAATCACTTAAATTGAAAGTTATATATTTCAGAGCCTATTAAATGTTAAAAAGAATGGCTTTCAATTATACTGTAATGTTGAATGGCTAACATAAATAGGTAAAACTGAGGGAAAATGCACCAGTGGGACAAATTAAAAACATTTTAAATACGTGTAGTTATTGTAGTAGTAATAACATCCTGTGTTTGCAAAAAAGAGTTTCATGGCCGGGAAAAAAGAAAAGAAATGGCCTGTAAATTTTATCATGTCACCAAAAATTGGCAGGTGTTGTCAAAAAGTTAGTTTTGCTTATAGCTTATAGATTATATCCCCCTTTCTCTCTGCGGAACACTGTTTACATGGTGGAATTAGTTGGCGGAAAAGCTGAACGCTTCCCAAGCGAAGAAACCGCTCTGATCATGCGTGAAGTTAAAGCGCGCAATCAGATCATCTACGAGACAAGCAGGAATCTGCCAAAGGAGGTGAAGAAGGCATGGGATGAAGCAGAATTTCATTCATCATTATAAGTAGTACTAGGCTGAATTGCAAGTAGGTAGCCTGATTCTAATACATGCAATGTCTAACCATCATTACATTTTTATATTTATGTAGCCTACACAATAATATTATTTTACACTGTAATCCTTTTGTTTTTAATATTTGGCATGTTTGTGTGATGCGCATCCCTGTTTATAATAAGCAAAGTCAACGCCAAATGTCTATTCAAAAATGGCTTACTACCATAAAATTACATTTTCTTGAGGCTTTCTGAGCAAGACATGAAAGTTGAAGGTCAAGTTTATCGTTATTTATTATTACTGCCATACACTTTGTCACATATGATGTTAACAGCATTGAATTACTGAATTATTTATTGGCAAGATGTTTAAGAAACATGCATTACCAAAGGCTGTAGGCTAAAGGCTCATTCACACCTGGAATGATAACTATATTAGTGTCCTCATCAACAGGCTCTTAACATTCTTTTTATTGTATGTGCATGCTGTCATTACGTTGTCTGCCACTTAAATGCTCAAGCTCTTCAAAGTCTGATCGATTCTGATTGGCTGTCATTGCTTTTATTGTTCATCAACTGGAGAAAGAAGAAAAAAAGAGTGATTCCAACAGTATAGCTCCTCTGTATCATTATAGTTGTGTTGTGTTGTGGACTTCTCGATTCACATATCATCTGTGCTGCCATGTTATTACATTTTGATTAAAGATTATGATTTTTTATTAATGTGCCCCAGTGTATTTTGCGCAATAAGATCAGAAACATGTATTAAGAATACATACAGCCCATTTTACTTTTGGACTTTCTGGACTTAATTCTTTCAAAATCAAAATGGTAACGCATTCAAGCTACTATGAGTATTCGTTGTTGTTGTTCTACTTTTACATTTCTTTGTGGAGATGCTGAATGCTTTAACCAATACCCAATAGAGTGCCTGCTTCCCGATCTTCTTACAAAATTCAAGGCTGGTCTACAGTTAAGTAACAGAATGTCCAAGGCCTCTTTTGGTGACATAACCACCCAGCAAAAGTTAAATCTGAAAATATTTTCTGTCTCTAGAATTGCAAATACTTTGTTGACAGCAGGGATTTCCAATCCTTAGGGAGGCAAGTGACAATGTTCTGCAGTTGTTATGTGCGGAGGTGTAGGAGTTTTACAGTCTGATGAAGAAAAATAGAAGGTGAATGTGCCCCATGGCATCTGTTACTGACGCTGTTTAAGGAGGCTCTGCGTAAATTTCGGAAAACAAGCTGCACCTCACATAACCACTGATGTTAACACCAGTGTAGCCGCCTCAATATGAGCACTCTGGGATTCTTAGGATGGTCATAACATCCATGTGTTCAGTTCAACATTTTGGTTAAATTAATCAAACTTGCGTTTTTTCATAGGATTCTTACATCCTTAATACTTTGTAAATGGAGCTTCACTTTTTAATCTTCCTCCTGAATTCGGCTATTTTATGTAATTTCATGTGGTTTTCTGTCTTTCACATTTCCCATTTTTCACCACTTCTGTCAGGACCTGTCTGCACTCCAGCTCCTGTGTTTGGAAGTACAGAAGTGATTACATTGTCCATCAGCAGCTAGAATGTCCGTATCAGCCGCTCGGATTGATGTTTGACAGAATAATTACAAAACTGTCCACGATGAGAGCATAGTCGGTGGGAGTGAATGTGAATTCTGGTCCTTTTTAAAGCAAGTCAGGCCATCTTGGTGATTCCCCTGGGCAGCGATTCCCAGTCATGCAAGTTCAGCTCCTGTTTACTTGATTAAAGAAAGACAGAAACCTCTAAAACTGTTTGCTCGGCTTGTGTTTGAGTCACATTCAGTGAGATCCGAAAGTCTGAGAAGTGAAAATGCTTCTGTTTTGCATTTCTCTAATGCATTATAATTTTCTTTCATAAGTTACTGAGTTAAGTTATTTAACAGATTCATTTTGCACAATTTAATTTAGTCCAGAGTTTAATCATAAATCCGTTCCATTATCTTGAAATTTTTATTGTGCATATTTATTTTGACATACAAAATGTTAAAAAGCATTGCAAAGTGTGTCTAAATCTTGGATGGACAGACAAGATGGATTGTAAAATGGATTGTTGTGGACAGTAGGATAGTGATAGGCTTATGTCCAATATTTATAAAGGGGTTGGAAGAAAAATGTAAACACCCATATTATTATAGGGTATAGGGTTAGACAATGTTTACCTGGAAGACACTGTTTCAACAAAAACTGACCAAAAGAACCTCATAAAGCCAACATCCATGAAAGAGCTTTGCTTGCTAAAGCTAAATATTACAGCAATACTAAAATCGTGGGAAAACACCTTAATAAACAAATATTGCATATTTCGCAGCTGTTCACAATATTGAGTCCGACCTCTGTATATCAAAGAGATTAAGTAGAAATAAAATTGATCAATAATAATAATGATAATAGTGTTAATATTTCGTTATAATTTATTACTTGTGATGTGTATATATGAAATACATATCTAAAATATGACTTTTATTGTTCTTAAATTTGATGTTTATTGTCTATGTAAAATTAAAAATAATAATAATACAAATGTATTGTCTTATAATTTTTCTCTATTTTTCACAGCAAATGTTGATGTTTGATTCATTGAATTTAATTAATCAGCATTTCATAATTAATTCTAATATTAATACAAAATAATTATTTCTTGACCTCAGTTGGCCTTACATTTTCTCCCAATTGTTTTTTTTTTTGTTTTTTTTTTTTTTTAACTGGAGTTTTCTCTCATTATGCAGTGTTTGCTGAAGACACTCGCTCTTTTTTATTTTTTATTTATTAATTATTGGAGTCTTATTAACTAGCCTTAGTTAAAACCTGTGTTAAAACCTGTGGAGAGCGTGTCCTCTTTGCTGCACTTTAATGGCTGTTGGACATGGGATCGGGCTCAGTGTGAAAACTTCATTGACTCATGGATTGAGGGCCACAGCTGATCTCAACCTGAGCTAGACCATTTGATCCCTTTAATACCTGAGCAAAGCTGCAATGGCTAATTTATAGGCTTCTGAGCCATGCAGATTGAGGCTTCGGTCTGCGGGTCTTAAGTGTCTGTCACCAGGGCATGGAGAGACTCTCACCCATTTTAACATTCTCCTGCTCTTTACACATTCATTTTTAATGAACAAATGAAAATAGATGCACATTTCTGCAAGACCAGCCTAGTCTTACGAGGTTAATGTTGGTACACCAATAAACATCATTATTGTGGAAAAATGTCAAATGGTGATGTTTCCTTGTGTTAACATGACATTGTCTGATGCACTGATAGGAGTTCACATGCCATCGGTGTGTCCATTATTTCCAAGATTTGATGTTTATGGATCCAGACGTTTTGTGATATTTCTGTATGCCTTGAGCAACCTTTGATAATGAAAGGGGTAGGAAGGAAAAAGGGAGGGGGAATGGTGAGTGAAAGAGAGAAAATTCTATCCATTTTTAAATTACTCATTTGGTTTGGGTGGAGAGGCAGCAGAAACCAGTCCTTGCGTTTCAATAAGTGCAGTGATACTGTGATTCACACAGATGAATCACAAATTAGTGTTCTTAAAAGGTGCTATTTTTAGAGTGGGTTCTGCTGAGGGCCAAAGTGCCATATCAAAATAGTATTCCATCTATCTGGATTAAAATGCTCTGGGGTTATTTCATCCTTGCTAAATTGCCTTGCACGCTAAACAGTGGCAGAAAAGTGAATTATCCTGTGCACACTTTGTTTCTTTGTTTCATCATCGGGGCTATAAATGCATATGGCAAATACAATACACACACACACATAATGAATGTGTGAGGGATTACAGTATATTTGAAAAACATATTAAAAAGTCTATTAATGCCCTTAGATCTGCTATCATGTTAATTTGTATAAGCACTTCTATATCAGAATGAATGGTTTGCATTTACACGCAGTAAATTTGTTAAATTAATCTTTATTTTAAAACTGAAAAAAAAATTGATGAATGCAAACATTTTCAGTTACTAAATATTGCCAAATGTTTTAATAAATATGAATCATTTATTTATTCAGTATTTTATGTTTATTTTTTATGTTGTACTGGAATAGTTTTTTTAATGCACATTTTAATTATGACAATTGTTAATAGTTAATTTTCATTAATTCTTTTTTTTTTAATGCTGCATCTTTTTTGTACTAATGCTACATTTTTTAAATGCTGTTTTCACTTATAATGTCAAATATTGTCATAATTATTAATTTATTATTAATTATTATTACTTATATTATTAGCCTCAAATGTCCAATAACAGGGAATTTATTATGATATAGTGAGTAGCATCCAGTCGGTTATGTGGTCATCTATATGTCAACCTATATTTGTTATATCAAAAAAAATATATATATATATATATATATATATATATAAATATATATATACCTTTCCCTCATAAAGTTTGTTTTTATGAGGGAAAGGTATATATAATTATTTATTTTATTTATTCATTTTTTTTGATGAATGGTCCATATATGAATATAGATAAGAAGAACTGTGTAGACTTAATAAATACAAAGTAGCTTAAACTATTTACTACTACACATACTCATTTCATAAATTTTTAATGGAACATAACTGATTTTCACTTCCCGTCCTTGTCCGGCAATAACTACCACTTCCAGCTAATGGTTAATAGGCCTACTTTCACAGCTGTTGTTAAAGAATGGTTCTGCGACCATTAGCAAGTGTCATTTTTAACAAAGGATGAGACGTGTCTCTAAACTGTAACTAAAAGTGGACGATTTGCCTTGCAAAAAAAGCACACAGCTGCCCTTTAGATGCCTCATTGAATTCTAAGGTCCGGAGCAGTCTGAATCTGAATCATTTGGATAATTGACCTTCTGCGCGAATACATTAGAATAAATTAATTTTGATTGGCCATGGAGCGTTGCGAACAAAGTAGGAGGGTCGGTCTTTTATATGCAGTGTTGGTTTGTTGCGCTGAGTCTCAGAGGTGATTATGTATGCCATTCTGTGTGCATTATGCATTTCCTCATTTTTTTTTTAAGTAATTCTGGCTCGCAGCAAAGCTCAGTACCGCAGTCTACTTTTGGCAAAACTCTATGATTGAAGTAGATGTTGGAGATGTCTTGTGAGGAAATGCACTACTTTAAATTTTTCTACCCAGGCCTGTCAAGGGAAACTGTATACACACAGGTAAGCTCCAGTACAGCTAGGGGATCTCAAGGCCAGCAGTATATGGTGTGTGTGCTCGAGGGCTGTGTGGCCTCGGTTAAGTCTGTCTGACACTTCTGACTTATCACGAAGAGGTGAAGATTTCATATGTGATGTTGTAGATGCTAAATTTCACTTCGGGAAGGTTAAGGTGAGTTAGATGCGCCTTCATGTCAACAGCAAACAGCATGTGCAAATCACTTTACTTTCATAATGTGACTTCATTTTATCGACCAGGAATGTAAGAAGCAGACTTTCATATTTCAGAGTTTGTAGTCAAATGCAGGTTGTTGATTAGTGAATAGCAGCTAGATTATTTTTATTTATTTATTTTATTTATTTATTTTTTAGATTTTGTATTTTAACTGAACAAACTGAGCACCGGTTAAGTTGCTTAAAACTAGTCTTGGGAGCCAGAAAATCTTTTTTTTTTTTTATTCCAAAGACCCAAAATTATTATTTTTATTCAGCAAGCGTGCATTAAATTGACCAAAAGTGACAGTAAAAATCCATAAAACTGCCTCTGTATTCAGCATACAGTGATGGGTGTATGAGTGCTGCATGTGTTCATGTGTGATACATTTACTGTCTGTTGAACATCTCTGTTCCACTGTCTCAACACTCACACACATTAACCCCTCTGAGGGTGTTATGGGATATTTATGTCTGTCTGTCCCTGATGACATGTCTCTCTTTGGGATGAATAATGTTCCCGCCACTGTCTGCTGATGTCAGCTGCTCAACACAGCGGCTCAGTGTGTGTGTGTGTGTGCATGAACGAAAGGCTTCATGAGAGGAAACGAAATCTGCCGTCTTGACTGACATGTGTCAGCTTTCTCGCCATGCTTGCTTGATCACTCTCATTTTTTATCCTGTCATTTTATAATTTCTGCATATTTTAAAGTGCCACTGCATGTTTTTGAGTGTCACATTTTTTTTCCACTCTCATTTTTTCACTGATGAAATATCAGGACAGCTGTTGTAGGAATGGTGTTCTGTCCCAAATCATAGTGAGCTGCCTAATGGCTACATACAGTAGGCAGGTGCCTTTTAAGGAAGCATTATAACCATCAAGCAGCCCTTATAAGTGACTGATTTGGACTCTACATCACTGGTTCTCAAATAGGAGGACTCCGAAAACTTGGGGCCACAGGATGACTTTTTATAAGTTTTTACATTTCTAAATTATTATTAATATTCAGTATTTTTTCTTGTTATCATGTTGCTAAGCTAACAGCTTTAATATGCAATTTAAAATATGTAGAAAATGCTAATATTATGTAAAGTAATGCAATTTTAATTACTCTGGACTTTTTTTTATGTTTCAGTATTTAGTTGCACTGAATCCACCAATCCCCCGGTTTATTTGTTATTTTTTTATTTTATTTATTTTTTCCCCGGCAGGGCTTGTTGCAGTGTATTCTGGGATAGTCACAAAGGTTAATCATTTTGGCTTAAAATTTGACTAAAATTAGGTGTTTTAATAACCTTCCACATCTATGTACCCATGATGTCTCAAAATGCTGATATGATATTTTACATAAATATTATATCAAATAAACGAATTGAATTATGCTGAACTGTCTTTTATTCTTAGATTTTAGTATTAATTGATTTAAATTTTTTCTCACTTAATCCACCTTAATAGAAAACATTTTTACAGAGCTTGTTGCAATGCATTCTGGGATTGCAATATTTTGCAATAAAATGCCTTGGCTATGCCATTCCCTTGATATGTCAGAATACCATCTCACTAGGCAGCTCACTATTCTCCATTTCCTCCTTCATATCTGCAGCACATTGTCTTTTGAGACCTTTGAGACCTCTAGATTTCGCTCATAAATGAGCCTGCATCCAAGTTCAGATTTTAAATAGAGCTGTGATGGGCACTCACTTGGCTTCTGTGCATTCAGGAATAAACATGAGACTTAAAAGCACAGAGGAACTCATACACACACACGCAGACGGCAGTAGGCTTTTATAGCCCCTTTCTGCCAGACAGCACAAGTCATGGTGTCCTCCTAACCAGGTGTGACATGCTGGTTCTCCAGGCTTCTTTCTTTCCACACTGAAAGCGTAAAGCAGCTTGAGTCAGCTATCGCTTCAATTAAAAGTCTTTCTTTTGTGTGAACTTTTGTTTTAGATCTTATAAAATCTCCATGATTTAAATCTCTACCAACAGAATTGAAACTTGCTGATATCAGTGTCTCGAGTGTTTATGCATGTGCATCATGAGCTATCAAAACCCTTATGAGTGTTCCTGTCCTCATGAAGCTCAGTCTGTCCTTTTCTCTATTGACCGTATTGAGTCATGTGTGTTGAGAGAGAATTGAATGGCGTGCCGTCTGAAAGGATAGTCTAGCTCATCTCTGATATGCTTCAGCCTGAATCGGTAGCTGTCACAGTTCACAACCCCACCACTAAGGCACAAGAGACACAGACCTTGAAGCGGATATGGCCAAAGCCAGGATTCAATTCACTAGGACACACCACACACCCCTCCGTCAATGTCTGTAGTCTCTGGCTGCAAATCCATTTCAGCTTTGATTGGTTTCTTTCTTTCCTGCAAAGATGGAGAGGGCAGGCACACACATCTGACCGCAACTTCACGTGGTGGTGGCGGGGCGGGTGAAAGACGTGACCCCACAGCCGCTGTTGATTTTTCAGTTTTGAGAAGGAAAAACAATGAATTTCGTTTCTCTACGGAGAAGAGAGATTCTTAGAACAAGGGAAATTAAGGGACCTTAAGGGTACAGTTCTTCCCAAAGATCCATATAAATGTTTTTACATTGTGGAAATCATAGGATCCTAAGGTCACTGTGGTACCATGATGAAACTATGTTTTTGAGAAAGATGGGCCATCCCAAATGTGACCATTTCTTCCATTTTATACATCTGGACATCCTGAAACTTGTGTTGACCAAGACGCATTCGATACGTTCGGCTCCAACCACAAGGTGGAAGAAAGATCCTGTTAAAGCTGTCAATCAAGAAAAGTCGACCGGCAGTTCTCAAGTGTCTCCTAACACGAAGTGATACTCGGAATGGCGGTGTCAGGATGTGTCTGTGTTTTGCGAGCTGATTTTTTGACATAATGCTTCATCTCCTTCACTCTGGGTGAAGAGAGAAGCTGTCATGCTTCAGCAGGCTGGATAATTATTTCTCTCTTATCCCCTGTGCCAGGCCTAATCTGAGCCCTCAATAACAGCCTGGAGCCAAACCATGTCTTTCTGTCCCCCCCATCCCTTTTTTTTTTTATTTCTCTTTGCTCCAGAGGAACGGCAGAATCACTGGCAATGGATTAGCAGGAGGGGAAAAATAGCCTCTAGATTTGATAAGATTGTGCCAAACGAAGAGAGCCAAAAGATGTAGATATCAAAAAGGAAAAAAGCATATTAACTTTCTTATCTGTCTTTTCTGTCGCTAAGCTTACAATTTGCCAAAATATTTGAATAGTATTTTCATATCTCTATGACTATGCCAAGTTTGGATGAGAGATATGAAGCCCAATCTGTTCACATGGCACATGCTTGTCCATCAGAAGTGTTTTCCAGCTCTGATAATGTAGCTTTTTTTCCTCAAAAGCTCTGACTGCTAATAGTTAATGCTAAGGAAGCAATTCGCATGAAATTC
Organism: Carassius gibelio; assembly: GCF_023724105.1. Taxonomy (NCBI): domain Eukaryota; kingdom Metazoa; phylum Chordata; class Actinopteri; order Cypriniformes; family Cyprinidae; genus Carassius; species Carassius gibelio. Next base: position 14,520,206 of record NC_068381.1, read on the forward strand.
ATCTAGAACCGTCTACACCTCTATAGAAACGCCATTATTTTGCCTCTCTATTGTGCACAAACAAACAATTCCCCTTTCGCTCCTCCTTTCAGCTGCCCGTCTTCATTTGAAAATGTTGGGTTTTAACCTTTGACTTCTAGCTTATTGGAGTATTCCACATCAACTAAGAGACTAAGGTGCAAAATCAACTGAAAGCTAACGCAACAAACCTGTGTTACTCAGATAAACCAGAACAATGGTGCTAATAGGGTGCGATGTTTTCGCTCTTTTAAGCATTAACAAAAGACAGATGCACTTCCCCAGATTGATTAGCACTGGTCAGTGTGGTAGACACCCCTTTCTCTGAGAGCACAGCTGCCAATGTGTGGTTGGATGATAATGCCAGTGCTCCCCGAGCACACACCTAGTGCTGATAGCAACACAACGGTGTTTAGAATGAGCAGCTTATTAATTGAGATTTGCCTCCCTTTTGAAATCAAACTGCTTTCGTTTTATCTTGTTTTGGGGATTATTGTTCCAACGCTTTAAAACACATCACAGAGGGACGTTGGAGGAAACTAATGACAGACCAGTGCCAACGCCAGAGCCGTCTCGTGTCACAGAGAACTTCTCCACGGAACAAAAGATACTCCAAAGCAAATAAAGATTAAAAGGCCTAATCAAAAGTAGGCTGCTTTCTTAAAAGTGAAAACCAACTGGGACACTGTACTGATGCAGTTTTCTCCCAGCTTTCTTAGAAGTCGTGATTCATGTAAACTAAAACAAGCATGTGATGCTAGACCCACTGGCAGCTAATGCAGACAAAAAGCAACTCTGAGAGCAGCAGAGAATAGTTTACTATGCTTAAGGGCTTTGATAATATTTTAAAATATTTGAACCACCTCTCTGCTTATTTTGATGCAGAAAATTCCTCAAAATTGCATTCAGGACCCCATGTGTTGTTTTACTGTCTTTTATTGATATTGGCTGGAACATAGCGAGACATTTTTTGAGAAAAACATTTTTTGAGAGAGAGAGAGAGAGAGAGAGGTAGAGAAGGCAAGTCAGTGACTCTTTACTCTTTACTCCTTTGTGCTGCCGTATTGAACTGCTTATTTTTTATTGACCAAACATGTTTGTACTAGCTTAATCAGCTATAAATTGATCTAAATTGAGATTGCATTTAACAAAGAATAGATTAATTGGATTATTGTAACTATGAAAATCAAGAACTGATTTTTATCTAAGTGAACAGCTGACTTTAGCAAATTAAACTGTAAACCAGAGCTTTCCCTTATCCAATCTTTTTTCTTTATCGTCTCAAGAAATATCTACGTCTACACGAAACCACAAAATGATGTAGTATGCATGCCAGACCAGTAGGTGGCTCTGTAATTCTGCCACAGAGATATGCTAAAAACGAAGAAGACTTAGACTATGCGCATGAGGTGTACAAACGAACATGGAACAATACGTTTATTAATCTGTGTTAATGTTAAAGACAATTGTTCCGTGTTTGGTCATGTTTTGATTTCTGTTACGTGACGTAGCAGTGTCTGACTAGGGGGCGTGGGCTGATGACGTCATCGTTTTAGAAAATATATGGATTCGCTGTACACACGAAAAAAAACATGGGTAGCGTTTTCAGAATTAATCCATTCTGGGACCCGGTATCAAAAAATATCGGTTTGACTCTCCCAAAATGCTGGATCTGTCTGGATGTAATACCTATATGATACAAAAATGTATGCATATACAGCGAAATGCGTCTCCGTGTGGACGGGACCTTAGTGTCATTACCTATAGTGCATTCAGCCTTGTTTTATTCATGTCTCTGTCATAAGCAAAGCCTGGTCTGCTTTCAGCGTTGCATATGCTCTACTTTTAATGCAATATGCAGTAAATTTGCTTCAGAATGTGCGAGCCTGGAGGTGCAGTCCGACATTCCAACTGCAAAATGAGTTTGTTTGCGAAAAATAAGAAAACAAGATCCTGCCCCTCTGACAGTTTCTATCGCATTTGTTCTTTTTCTTTATAAATCCCACTGGCAGCTTGAGCGAAGTGCACTATATTCTTACGAAGCAGCATTTACTCATGTACAAGAAAGCATAAATCATGCCTTACTGTATCATTAATATACATAAATGTCAATAGAAAATGCATGACAGGAAGAAATATGACTGTGCACAATAAAGGCTGAATTGAAAAATGTCCTGCTGCTGAAGACACTATTGTGTGGAGAATGAGGCCTTGTGCTGTTGCTCCTGGATCTGTGCTGCCCTCTAGTGTCAGTGTGAGGAGTGTAGGGAAAACCTGATGAACAGCAAAACCTAAAGATGCTGGGAAGGAATGACAAAGAGCTTATGTGACTCATAGAAGAAGTGACATCACTAATCAGGTTTAATTGTATTTGATTGGATTTGAACAACATTAATTTGTATCATCTCCTTCTCTTTATATATATATGCATTTCAAATTTTCTATTTTATTTTTAAGTGACATTAATTTTTGTATTTATAACTGTATTTACCTCATTTTCAATGTGACAAATGTTTTGTCTACATACTATAACTTTAATCACATAATTTAATTACAAATGTACAGTATTTCAAAACTTAATGTATTTCCTAGTTTCACTTTTCAAATCACTTTTTATTTTTATTTTAACATTTTATTGTTACCTTGAGTTAGAATTATTATTAATTATTTACCTCTATTTCAGTCAGATATTTTATGTACAGGTGGACCCAGAAGTCTCAAGACCACATTGAAAATCTTAGATTGAAAATTGTATTTTATTTTATTAAAAAAAAAAAAATAAATAAAAAAAAAAAAAGAAAGCTGTACGAGTTGTAGTCTGTCACACACAGTCAGGGTGACATGCTTCAGTGTGGTGGTGGTCCAGCATCAGAAGCTGGACATTACAGACATGTTCCGGTCTGTCAGATCCACCACCAGACCCCACACTCATCTGACTGTGAGAGGGAATGTGCTGTTTCAGGGTCACATGCTGGAAACCCTTTACTCTGTCAGCTACACTACAGGCACTACAGACGTGTTCTCCTTCATTTGTTTTAGTGTGGATTTATTTATATCACAAGTTGACAATGAAACACTAGCTGCCTGCAATATCTCGTAAAGATGTGGATATGGCATCTGGCAGCTCAGCCAGGTGGGGATGTACCTGTTGGTGGAGGCATTGTCTTGCTTGTCTGCGGGTCTCGGCCTGTATCTATTTCTGTCTCAGTCTGTTCACCTCTACTGTCTGTCAGCCTGTGGATTTATCTTAGATTTTTCACCACCTTTTTATGTAAAGATCTTGGATTTGCCTTTTCTCTCAGTGAGTGCCTGGGTGTGTCTCAGTCAGTAGAGCTGTCAGTAGGGCTGTCAAGATGATTGCATTTTAACTGAACCTGCCTAAAACCTCTCAGAATGCAATGTAAAAAAAAAAAATAAAAAAAAAAAATAACACTAGTCACTATATGTAGTTATCGAAAATGTTTAGTTCTGGAAAGCATTAAACCTTAATTGTGTTTTGTTTGTGACATATTGCACAGTAATCAGAGTTGTTATATTAAAATTCGGACATTTTATATTTATTATTCTTAATAATAATAATTACATGGTTATTATTTTATAGTTTTTAGAGTTTACATTTTTGTCTAAAAACTGTTTATGGTTGTCTTATTTCATCTTATTTATTTTCTAATGTTGTTACTTTTATCATTATAATAATAATAATTATTATTATGATGATTATTATTATTATTATTGTTATTATTATTTTTAATGCTGTCAAACAATCAATCAAGATTAATGAATAAATAAATGTACAAAGCACACACATATAATGTGAACAAAAACTTTTATTTTAGATGTGATTAATCACGATTAATCGATTGACGGCACTAATTATTATTATGGATTTACTGGGAATTGTTACTTAATGCAGAATAAACACACTTCATAATGGAATATTTGCGTTTTTATTTTGTTTTATAATTTTGTTACTAATATTATTCTTATTACATTTTTTATTGACAATTTTACTAAAAAAATTTGCAGGATGTTAATAATGTTGCTGTACTTTTTATATAGCTATGACGATTATGTGTAATGCAAAAACAGTGCTCAGTTAAAAAGTATAAGCTATATTTAATGTCTAGTGTGACTTCATAATAGTGCAACAAATAATAGAGTTAATAAAATCGCAGCATTTAGAAAACCTTGCCCCAGTGGCGGCTCGTGGGTTTTAAAATAGAGAAGATTATTATTATTATTATTATTATTATTATTATTATTATTTTCTTAACTACTTTAAAATGTCTTTTAGTCAGAAAATTTAAAGAAAACAACACATACAGCAAGATAATATAACTTCATTTACCTGTCTTATCACTTGAAGCAAACATCCATCCCTTCTCAAAAGTGTGTTAAAAGAGAGCCTGCTGTAGCCTATATCCAGCCTAGGTGTGTTTTATCTCCCTTTATTCTTAAGTTTGAAGATATACTGTTTGAATGACAGCTTGGTAAATCTGTCGGCAATCAAATATTCGCAATCAAATGATCGCTACTCATAAGTACTTGGTACATTACATTATCAGCGCAGTGGCAGCAGGAGACATTCAAAATCACGAAATTTACGTCTCCAGAAGGGAGAATACCAGAAGGGAGGCTAGTCTCCACTATGAGGTTACTTTTCTAAACACTTCTCAGCGCCGAAAATGAACACTCAATGCCGATTAGCAATTTTTTTTTTACCAAAGGAGGCACGAGAGCTCAACGTTTCCCCGGCCTCCCCCTCTCCTTCTCTATAATATAGCAGTTGTAATTACATCAGCAGATTTGTCACAGTCGGGATAGAAAAGCGTCGTTTTCACATTATGGTATTACAACTGTGAAATTACAATTCCTCAAAATTTTTGGGGAAGCTGTGCCTCCCCTGCCTCCCTCGACGAGCTGCCACCGCCTTACTCAGTGCCTGAATTCATGTTGAGAATTATATACAATTCAAAAAATAAGAAACTCCAGTTTCTAACCAGTAAGGTTAATACCAGCGATTATGTGTGAATCTGCCAGTATCCTCAGGTGGGCTGCTCATTTCAGGACTTAAGCACCTCAGATCTCCTTTCCAGCCCCATAAAGGTTTTTTAGAATGCTAGTGCTAATAGCCTATTAGGTAGCTTGTCTTTATTCATATGAGGTGCAGGGTTTTCTCCAGTCATGGAAATCTTGGAAATATTAAAACAGTTATAACATTTTATAAATAATACCAAGTTTTATGATTTTTCATGAATCTTCCATGATTAGACATCGTGAATGTGAGTTTTTCTTGTTATCCTCAACTCTAAACTGTTTAACTGCATTGAAAAGTATTTATTTTTATGGTTTTTATACATTTGCTGGTTAAAATAATGAGAGAACCCTGAAGGTTGGTTATTTTTTTTTTTTTTTTTTGCCTATTTACCTGCTCAAAGGTATAGTTTACCCAAATATGAAAATGTACTGTCCCTCAAGCCATCCTAGGTGTATATGACTTTCTTCCTTCAGACGAATACAGTTATTGTTATTTAAAAAAAATGCCCTGGCTTTTCCAAGCTTTATAATGGCTGTAAATGGGTGTTCAGAATTTTGAAGTTCAGTAAAGTGCATCCATCATAAAAAGAACTTCACACGGTTCGGGGGTTAATAAAGGCCATTCGAAGTGAATCGATGGGTTTGTGTAAAAAAATAAATAAAAATATCCGTATTTACTAGACTTTACTTTAGTGGTGTTCTAGCGGATGACATAGGATCTTTTTTTTTTTTTTTTTTTTTGCTTCCACGTTTGTCACTTTTCACCGGAGCTTACGCTACACCCTGCATCCTATGTCGTCCACTAGAACGCAGCTCTCTCATAAAAGCGCTTACGACAGTTAACCGAAGCTATGATTACATTTTATAAAGTTTTAAATCTTACACAAATACATCGATTCACTTCATGTGGTGTTATTAACCCCCTGGAGCCATGTGGAGCACTTTTTATAATGGATGGATGCACTTTTTTTTTGGCTATAAACTTGGAAGCGCAAGGACATTTTTTTATATAACTCCGATTGTATTCATCTGAAAGAAGAAAGTCATATACATGGCTTGAGGGTGAGTAAATCATGGGGTCATTTTCATTTTTGGGTGAATTGTCCCTTTAAACACTGCATTTGCTAACACATATAAAGTGTTATCTTGATCCATATATTTTTTTTTTTACCTTTTTCTCCACAGGTAGAGGCTATCCTGGTAAACATCTTCGGAGGAATTGTTAACTGTGCCATCATTGCTAACGGCATAACCAAGGCCTGCAGAGAACTGGAGCTCAAGGTTCCTCTGGTGGTCAGGCTCGAAGGTGGGTGTGGCCAAACAATAACATTTATACCAAAATTCACCATTTTTGAATCAAAATTTGTCGTTTAACCCTTAGTTTTTAAAATGTGCCCTGTAAAACCTTTAGGTGTATTCAAACCCGTGTCTTTCAAGTGTAGAGTTTGTTGAGTTTGTTGGTTACCAAACATATAATGCCACAGCATTCGCTGGTGGCAGAGAGAGGAGCAGAGGAGCCAGGCACCTCTCACCTGTGTATGCTAATGCTACGCGCTCATGTGACACTAGGCCTCGGCCTGCTCCCATCTGCCCATTAGGATAATTGGCAGAAAACAGCGGAGTCGTTTTGCCTGGAGAGAGACATATACTCCACTCCATTAATTTTCTCCCTCTCGTTTGTCCATATTGTAACCTATCCTTCTGATGATGACTGCTTAAATATAGGACAAGAGCAGCACTAAGATTTTTAGCACAATTAAATACGTATTGTTTGTAGTTTCTAATAATATTTACACTTTCAGGGGGAAAGCACATGTGGGCCAATATGGTGGCAAAATGCCAGACATGACACTGAATACAGTTTAAGCTGTGAGCTGGGATTCATTCATTGCTACACTATTGACATTAGACAACTGACCTTATTTTGCCTGCCAAACATTTCATTGTTCAAGAAAAACACAGTAAGAGCTACTTTAAAAATTGAGCTGTTCACTCTTCTCCATACAGCTTATGTGCTCTCTGTGAACTGCTACAAACAAATCATTAAGTTAGTGAGATAAACTTGAAAACTTGAATGAATAATTGTGCAACGGATTCATTTAAAAAAGACGATTCAAGAGAATGATTCATTCCCAGACATCTCTGCTTCTCTCACAATTTCTCCAAAAAGAGGTGTCAGGTGTCAAGAGGGCCATGCCACTTGTCTTTTTCTCAAATGAACCTATCAAATGGCTTCAGAAGACTCATGGTGAAAACATGGTTGGGTGAACTAGTCCTTTATATTAAAAGACTAAAAGCCTTGATTTCATACATAGTGCAAAAGTAATTACTGGCACCCAATTTTCACAAAACATTTTCCATCCAAATGAAAATGCCTTGAAGCAATAGTGGCTCAGATTCGCCTGCCCTCTCTGGGAAAGTGAATTAGCCACAGTGGCCTGAAAGCCCTCAGTAATGGGTGTAAGTGGCAGCATGCTGCTTACAGATCGATCCTCTCTTCTGTCTCTCTGTCTGTGGCTGATCATGTCTGACAGATCGCTATAAGATGGTTCCCAGCTTAGAGTTAAGTTGTATTAGCTGCCTATTGATTCAGGCCCATTTCTTGCCCCACCCTCTCCATAAGCCCCTCCTTTCCAAGAAAGACTTCAGGTACATATGCGTGTGTGTGCATGTACCTCTACGTACTCTCTTCTTCCAACTTTTCCACAATCAGCTCCTTTATACAAACAGACAAAAAGCATCCTGTTTGGGTATAAGATCCTGGTTTTGTTCTTCAGCATGATGGATCAATGGTGCTCAGTTCAGGCCAACAGTAGTTGTTCACTCAAAAACATTGGGCAAAATTAAGTCTGAGATCATTTGATTTATTTTGATACTCTTTTTGGCTATGCATTTCATATAGATGCAAAAAGATACATTGAATTTGTAATGAGACAAGACATAATACAAAATATACTCTTTTTAATAGCTTGATTAAATAGCTTGAATTTTAATTTGCTTTATTGTACCAAAAATATCATAAAATTACTGTTGCATGTGAAAAGTATGCAGAAGTATGATTTCTGCATGATAGTCTTCTAAAATGTAATGATATATGAGTCATATTCTTTTAAAAGTTATTTGAAATAAAAATAATTAAAGGCTAATCATATCTTTGGGATTTTATAAAAGGTTTTATTAGTTTTAGTTATTACTGACATTTTGCACATTTCTCAGCAAATGTAGAGGCGTAGTCTAGGAAATTCTTCAGTAGGAATTTAAATATGGTAAAATGTAGTAGTATTCTCTACAATGAAGAGCTTTGAAGCATCTATGTGACACTGGACCACAAAACCAATCTTAAGTCACAAGTCAAAAATACGATGTATGGGTCAAAATGATTGATTTTTCTTTTATGCCAAAAATCATTTGGATACTAAGTAAAGATCATGTTCCATGAAGATATTTCATGAAAACAATTACTCTAACCCTAACCCCAAAACTTTTGAATGGTAGTGTCAAGATAATGCTGTATACATTAAAATGATAACTCACATTTCGGTAGATTTCTGATAAAGCTTCTTTCAGAGCTCATTATTATTGTATGCGCATGCTTATTCATAATCATATTCTGTCAGTTCCATAATGAGTATGTATGTTTAAACATTAGATATTCTAATGTAAGCTTTGTTCAGAGGCATAGGCTAAATCATATGGAGTCACTGGGCTTGGTTTTGGCGTTAAGTTGGTCTCTTGCAGCACCTAGTGGCAGTGAGCGAGTACAGACCTGTGTGTGTGTGTGTGTGTGTGTGTGTGTGTCGGTTCCTAGATGCTGAGATCAATGCAGTGTATGAGATATTACCACATACAGAACTTATTCAGACACATACGTAGCATGCAGAGATTTGAATCGCAAAAGGCCATCTAAGATCCACCAGGCAGTGGAAAAAAAATAGCTTTCAGCGTGTAGGAGTATTTTTCGTGGCATTTGTTTAGGTTTGCTCTCGCTGCCCTCAGACGACTCAGCATTGTGGAGCAGCGGCGGTCGGCAGATATTCTATACTCCCAGCGCACGGCCCTGCTCACTAATGAAATTATACAATTGATTGTTTTGTGCTGCCAAATGTGGGAGACGTGTTAGAAATGAGTTATTGTGCAAGCGGACAAAAGCGCTGAAATATCAGTAGTTAAGTGGTGCTGGTAATTGAATTCCTCATGAAGCTGCTATTGATTAGAACATCCTCCCTCCTTAGAGAGCGAGTATTGTCATAATTACACTGCAAGACAACACCACACACACACACACACACACACCTGTACGTTTAATGGTACTTGTGCATTGGCATAGAGATATTTTAGATTTATAAGTGGGTAGCTTAGCTCAGATTCAGATTTATATGAAGGCAAATGTGCAGGATGATGCATTCATGCAAACATTTTTTTAGGGCCACATGGGTCATAAAATAATTGGAATCATGGTTAAGCAGTTTGCATATTGATCCATGGTGTTGGGGTGCTCATGTGACCGCTGCGAGTTCTAGCCTGACTCGCATTATGATCTGATTTCATTCCCCCTCTTTTCTTATTTCCTTGTCATTTTCTACTCTAGCACTGTACAATGTACACTGTATAATGTAAATTTTAATTCATGAATATATTAAAATTTAAATGCATTTAAAAATGTATATTTAAGTGTTGTTCAACTAAAAATACAACATACATTATTATATAAAATATACAAGAGTTTAGACAAATGTTTAAATAAGTTTTTAAATAAAAAAGTTAAATATTAAATAAAATATGTATAATAGTTATAATTATTAAAAATATATATAATAGCATAAATGTATAGAAAAAAATTGTTCAAATAAGTATATGAATAATTATAATATACAGAAAAGTTCAATCAGTCTAAAAATGCTGAAATAATAAAATGTCTTTTAAAAAAAAGCACTTTTTATTTTTAAATAAATGTACAAAATGTAATGGAAAATGTTTAAATATTTTATTTTTTGTATTATTCTTTTAAAAGTAATTTTTTTATAATGGAATATAATGGAAAGCAAATAATTATTAAACAGCATTTTGCTCAAATGTCTTCGTCGGTCATTTGAACACAATATAAAATAATTAAAAGCTCACACCGGGGATGAATATCACGCACGATTATCTCTGACATTTAATGCCTCGTGAATAAACAAAGGGTGCAAATGTGAGTGTGCATACATAACATTTTCACCTATAAAATTTTTTTAATAAATGCCTCGGGCTCGTTTTTTTTTTATTTTTTATTTTTTTTTATTTTTTTATTTTTTATACTTGGGGGGGTTTGATGTGCTGCATTAAATACTGTCTTAGAGGAAGTAAGTAGACCAAGAAGATACATAGAGGCAAGATGAATGTGGAGAAGCTGGTCTCAATAGTGTCTGAACACAAAGGGTTTCATGATAAATGCGACCGCGACTACGAAAATCTAGGACTGGATGTGTACCGGGTTATTTCTGTTTTTAATTTAGCGCCATCTAATGTCAGGGAGTGAATTTGCACGTTCACTCGGCTCATCGACATTGAAAATTATTTGGATATGAACACAAAAGACGTGTCGAAAAACATCAGCAATAAGCACACAATAATCGTCCCCGTGTTTGTACGAGGCTTAAAGTAAAATAATAATACTAATAAAAATACAAATAAATATTTTTTATAGGCTTGTTTTTGACACACACATTGTGTGAATGAGAGCTTTTCTCCCTAAGCTCCACACTCACCTAATAAATCAGCACGTCTCTTATCTAAAGCTGTTCGCTTGAGGCTCAGCAGAGTCACACACCTCTCACATGGGTCTGTTATTCCTTCACTTACATCTCACAACTTCTGTTCCCTTTACTTCTGTCTATCTTCATTCTTTTGACCCCTGTGGATTAGTTTTCTGATTTGTTTAATGGGGTTGGCCCCGGGCCTTGGCCCTGTGTTGGGGGGCCAGAGTTCAGTGACATTCAGAGTCACTGTAGAGACCACAAGGGCAGCCTAAGCAAAATGATACAGTGTGTGCTCAGTCAGGACGTTTGCAGCTGGCACCGACATGTCCCCCCGGCCGGTGAACGCAGCACTTGCATTTCCAGCCAATGGGACGAACAGCCCCATTACAATTCAACCAATAGAACGCTTCCTGTCCTTTTCAGCCAATAGAAGGATCCCAAAGCCTTTTCAACACTACTGCACCTTCAAACCAGCAGAGAGACCCTCCCCAAACTCAGCCCTGCCAATCATTTTGAGAAAACAACCTTTTTTTCCTTCTTAAACCATAGCCAGATTTCTTTGTTAGGCCTTAATGTAAGGATGGATACTGATCAGTATTACATTACATTACATTATAAATGTTGTATTTTGAATTATGTAATTCATAATATTTTAGACCTAAACATATTCCAATAGAATACACCATGCATACCTGTTTCTGTGTGTGTGTGTGTGTGTGTGTGTGTGTCAAAATGAAAGTGAAGTCTTAAAGATCCCCTCTAACCAAAGTGTTCTGATGTTCAGGAACCAATGTTCAGGAGGCGAAGCGTATTCTGTCTGAGAGTGGGCTGCCCATCACCTCTGCCAGTGACCTCGATGATGCCGCCAAGAAAGCTGTTGCCGCCATTGCCAAGAAATAAATGCATTTATTCACACACACCTTTCTTACACACCTCACCAACAGAGCTGTGGCCAGAATCACATGATATGAACAGAGCCTTACACACTTCACGCACACACACGCCTGAAAAGCTTCATGCTGAAACATACAGTACCAGCCAGTTAGAGTCATTGGGCATCTTGTCCAGTTTTTCCAGGGACAATAGTGTATTTGAGAACCTATATATATAAATATATATATATATATATATATATATATATATATATATATATATATATATATATATATATATATATATATATATATATATATATATATATATAAATAAATCTCACCGTCCCAGTCTGATTTAAGGTTTATTTTGTTTATAAGAATAAGACTTTTTTTATGGGTATAAAATGTACAACTCTAGGTTAAGGATTGTTTGTCTACAATATTTCTGACTTAATGATAATTTATTGAACATTAAATTCAATACTGAAACCATTCTGTATTACATGTTTAAAAAAGATATTGTGAATCCCAAATGCATCATGATGTATATTCACTTGCATTTTTTTTTTTTTATAAACACAAAGTGGTGTAGTTTTTATACTGTGCCTGTCATGAAGATGTTTTAAAAGCCAAAGGCCCACAATAAATATAATTAGCTTTTTGTAATCTCAAATGTATTTTTAAAGTTAATGTATATTTACAAATGTTTTTTTATCTTATTTTTGATTGAGCTTCACAATAATTGTCTGTAAATGAGAGTACCTCAATAAAAATGGGTTTTTAAACCACTAGTGATAATTACAGCATTAGGCTGTGTGTGAGTGTGTGTTTCTGAAATCTATACCTGTCAGCAAGTTGGAACATTTAATGGATTATCTGTCAGGTGATCCGAGAGGACACCCGGACCGGATCAAGTGCCTCGAGCAACAGACCTCTGTCTCACTTTCTCCTTGTCTTCTTGCACTTTTTTATTCTACCTTACGTTCGTGCACTTCTCACTCTTCCACAGTCAAAGTTACACGTGAAGGTGAAGTGCAGATGGCTGTAAATCGAGGAGATGGTTCAATAATTGGTTATTTCAAGCTCTTCCTTCATCATGTCAAATACAAGTGTGTTGATGGATTAGATTGTGGAGTTGGAGTCTTTATAGAATATGCTCTTGTGGTGTCATTCTATAATTCAGAGGTCATCGAAAGCGTGTCGGAGAAAGCAAATGTAATGACCAAAATTAACACCGCTTTCCTGTATAAATATAGATGAGCTGAAAACCCTAAAGAAGTGTGAACTGAGTGTGGAGACAACCGATAATAATAGCTAGCTGTCATATATTAGTTTAAAAGCTATTCTGTATCCTGCTCTCATTACGTAAACTGCATTTTAAAGATCCATCTTCCTTCATACAACCTTGTAATTGTTCAGTTGGAGTTTTGAAAGGATTGCGGTCATTTTTTTCCTCTCAGAACGGATGTCAAAACGGTAATTGCCTCTTTGGGAATCTGTCTTTTGAGTTTAGCGTGAAACTGATCTCCAGCCTCTTCGTGAAAAGCGCAATTTTCTCCCTGGACATTAAGGTCAAGTCATTCATTCAGGAATATTGGTTATTTATTGTGTCGTTTAGAGGTAACAGCCACAAATTTATTAGTTTATAAACCAGCAATGTGCTTGTAGAGAGCGTGTCGCTATTGTATTTGAGTTGTCAGATACATGGGCTATTCACTTATTATGTGTTGCCAGTTCAGTACATTATGGTGGAAGTCTAAAATGGACATCTAGAGCTCTTTCATTTAAGTTTATTAGCGTTCAGAACTTCTCAAGGTCAGGTAGAAATAAGTCTGCCATGGTTTCCTGGCCTCTCTCTGTCCTTGAGCTTTAGGAGGTATCGTCTTCTAAAGGAAAGAGGCTTGTCTTGAGGAGTCTGTGCGGCATTATTGCAGAGAGCCATAAAAGACAACGATATATATGTTTTACAACAAAGCCAAAGGGAAAATGTTGGCCAAAAGCGCTCTCAGGTGGTTGATTTTGTTACTGAGTCAGTGCTTTATATTCAGGTCTCATGGTTTGGCCATATAGCACAGATGGGCAGAGAAATCCATTTCCCTCTTATAGAATTGCAGCCTGGGATTCTGTAATTGCAGCACTTTGAGAATCTGTCTTTGTCTCCTTAACAAGGAGTTGAGATTTAGGGTGGAGGATGACAAGGAAGGAAAAATGACAAAACCTAGACATTTGATTCCTTTTATCAAAATTTTGTTTTCAGTTGTTGAAGTTTTACTCACCTTTTCTGCCTGGAATAATAGACCTGACAATCTGGCATTACTGCAGTTATTTCTGTTTTATATTTGTTCATCATCAGTGTGGCTTGGTCATGCTGTCCTCTTATCAACAATTTAACAAAATGTAAATAACTGTAATCTATACCTATATGTGTGTGTGTCTATGTATAAGATAAATATTTTGCTGTATGCCAGGGTTCGAGTTCTGAATTATTAACAGTATTATTATTGTTTATTAAATAATACGGTTATTTTAAAAATTATAATATATTGTTCATAGTTTGCATTATCTAGAATGTGCATAAACAAAATGTGGGGTTTTGAAAGATTTCAAGTAATTTCTCATGCTCCCAAGCCTAGTGTTACCATATGTAAGCCACATCACATTTTTAGTGAAGTACGTGAGGCTTTACAAATATCTCTTCCCACACTTGTCATGTGTCATGTCTTTTATCTTTCCATGTCTGACTGAGTTAGAGTCAGTCTTTTCAGCTACGCCTGCTCTTATAGTTCCATTATTGCCTTTTTCTATAACCCCGTTTATCTTGTAAAACTTCCAATTGGTCGTCTCTCCTTTCTCTTTCTCTGATTTTATTCACTCCCCCCTCACCAGCTGGGGCTGTATATTATCCCCCTTTGTTAATGAGCGCTTAATGGCCCTTTATTAATTAAAGGAGGATGCAACAAAAGGTGCTGACTGAATAAACTCCTGGCAGTCAAGCGTGCCGTCTTTTCAAATATTTGTTAGTTTCTTTTTGTTTGACAAACTTTCTTCTGCTGCAAACTTTTGACAGTGATTTGTATGTGTATTTGTGAGTGCTTCTCTGATCCAATTAACTACAAAGAGGTATCCAGAGAGACGGCTTCAATAAAGAGGAAATCAACTGATGGCTGACACTAATTAAAAGCTCATTTCATGTGACCTCTGAAAAAGCCTCTGTAATTAAAACGGAAGTGAAAGCAGGAGCGTTTAGTGTAAAACGGCCCGATAATGAGATATTAGAGTGTCCTGGTGGAGTTTGAAGCAGGTGCGAGGATGACATAAACACACACAACACAAAAAAACAAACTGGAAAAATTACTTTTCTGCATCAGAAACAGGTAACATGTTTTGTAGCTTGGCAATGTTTCTAAGATGGAAGAATGCTGGGAAATATGATTTTCAAAAGACAATTGGCTGTCTAATATAACACCCAGATTTTTGACTGTAGAGGAAGTAACAGTACATCTGTCTTTTTTTTATTATTATTTATTTTATTTTTTTTGGTCCAGTAAGTAATATCTCTGTCTTATCAAAATTTAATAGGAGAAAATTATTGATCACCCAAGAAATTTCATCTGGTCTCGTTGAGCTATATAGTTGAGTATTATTGGCATAACAGTGGAAACTAATCCCGTATTTTCTAATAATATTACCAAGGGGCAACATGTATACTGAAAATAGCAGAGGACCTCGAACAGATCCTTGTTGCACTCCATACTTTACTGGTGATAAGTGAGATGACTCCAAGTTTAAATAAACCTTGATAGTGATCAGACACATAGGATTTAAACCATCTTAAAGCCTGACCTTGTATACCTGTAAAGTTTTGTAATCGATCTATCAGTATGTCATGATATATGGTGTCGAACGTAGCACTAAGATCAAGTAAAACTATTAATACGATATATACTACAACTTTTCATAAAACTTGTAAAAACAGAAGATTTTAAATGGTTCTGTAATTTGCCAATTCACTAGGACCTAGTTTCTTAATAAAAGTGGTGTGATATCCAGCCAAGCATGGTGACCCATACTCGTGCTCTGCATTTAACCCATTTATGCTGCAGCACCCAGGGAGCTGTTGGGGGTTCTGTGCCTTGCTCAAGGGCACTTCAGTCATGATATTGCCGGCCCGAGACTCAAACCCACAATTTTATGCTCCAACCACTAAGCCATGACTTCCCATAAAAGGCTTAATAACTGCTTGAATGGTTTTTGGATGAGACCTAAAGATAACGACGAGATAATAATATTGAGAAGCAGTTCTTCTGCTACAGGTAACAACTTTTTCAGTAATTTAGTGGGTACAGGATCTAATAAACACGTTGTTGGTTAAGATGCAGAAATAATTTATTTGCCTCTTCCTGTCCTATAGTTGTAAAGCGCTGTAGTTTATCTTTGGGTGCGACGAATGATGCTGAAGTATTTGACACTGTAGAGTCTACATTAGGGCAACAGCTTTTAATGTATTAGAGAAATCTCCAACACTTAGTGCTCTATCAACAGTAACCAGTAGGTCTTATTTAAATTGTTTAATAAAAAAAGTGGTAAAAACCTAATTTACACTCTTTTAAGCATGGCCCATTTTAAGCAGTAAAAAGATTTCTGTCTGATCCATGACATCTAATAATGATTTCTATTTAATATTTGTGTTCTATATGAATATATTTAATCATCTTTTTATAAATATTATGAATAATTTACACAATCAATTTCTTATTGTGGAATGATGCTTTAAATGTAAATACTTTCGCTAAAAATAATCTTTTTTTTTTTTTTTTTTTTTTTTTATCAGCTTGTACGATTCCATATTGAATTCTATAATCAGATGTGGTGCATAAACCCAGATGTCACAAACAGACTCGGGTGGAATCAAAGGACAGGTGACTTTCTCTATTTCCCCATTCTTTCTTTAATCTCATCCTACCTGCCCTTTTGTTCAAGGTGAATATATAAAGCTTCTGCATATCAAATGCCATTGGGATAAAATAACTGAGCATATGTCAGCGTAGCGAGTGTGTTGGGTGCGAACAGAGGAAGAATGGAATGTCAGCAGTGGTTTGGGCCATCTAATGAAGCAGGTCTGTAATGAGCTGATGTAGGCTACATATACAGCGTGGCACCACTCTACAAATTCTGAAGGTGATGAGTGCTGGCATCCTCACCCGTGATGAGAGCTCCCTGCTGCTTTGAACTTTGATGTGTGTGTGTGTGTGTGTGTATGTGCGCGGTGACGAGAAGGAACGAGTTTATGTTTAGTCTAGAGGGTTTAAACTAATAGAATGAATGTTGTTTTAAGCTACTCACACTCTTGCTAGCACATGATGCACACTAGAATGGTGCGTAGATAGTACATCACTGCTGCTTTTTCCAGTGATGAGGGATGCTCTGAACAAAGAAAAACATTTGTTAATGGGATAGTTCACCCCAAAATTAAAAGTAAAAGTAACAGTGATCTTCATTCAATTTAGTAATTTTTTCAGTTCATTCAAGAGCAACCAATACAAGATACATGTTTCAAATCACCTTTGTTGCTGAAATAATTACAGTAATACAGGCAATAATTGTTGTGTTAGTTACAATAAACTTACATTACCTAACTTGCATAACTCACATAAAATACAATATATTTGTTAGAGTATTTATCCAGTGTGTTATTAAAAGGTGTGATGAAGGTATGAAATGGCCATAAGTGCTAGAATAGATTTTACTGTCAATTAATGAATGACTGAACAAAGAATAAGAAGTGCTTAAATAACTACGTTCACACTGCAAGCATTTATAGCACAGATCTGATTTTTTTGTATGGCTGTTCAAATTATTTTTTTAAATATAGCCAATTCATGAGCAGGCGATGAGTATGATGAAGAGAAAGACAGTAGACAGAATTTTTTTTATTTTCTACTATTTGTGGTACGACCTAGCAAATTTAGCTTGTATAGAGCTGACTCTGTAGTACACCATAAAATAACACCTTTTGTCTCGTCACTGTATACTTTCGCAACTTTCTGTCATTCATTGAGTGAAGAAAGAAAGCAAATCCCGACAAAGTGGAATTATGACGAATTTTGATGTAGAGTGACGTAAAAGTCGCATGAGGCTTTTCAGATTTGGTCCAAGACTTTAATCCAAACAGGTGCTTCTCATGACCCTGCCGTCTAGGCCTGCATGGCCCTCAGATAGATCTCACATCAGCGATTTCCCCCTAAACGCTCTCATTACTAACATCCACTAGATATTTCAGACACTTCCAGTTGTAAAATTCTCCATTACACGGGTCAAGCAGGGGCTATGAGAGATGAATAACTGTCTGATCATCTGAAACGGCTCCTCTGGAATATTTCCCTCCTGCTAAAATATCTGTCATCACTTTGATTGCATTTTAGAGGAGACTTATTCACAGGGACAAGTGCGGCTTCTTCTTTTTCATTTTTTTAAGAGGGCTTTTTTTCTGTCTGTCTGAGCGGGATGAGAGTCCTGCCTCTGCACATTTATTCAGCAGTCCATTGCAAAAATGAGAAGAGAGCGAGAATGAAAACCTGAAAGAAGAAAAAAACGAAGGGGGAAGAAAACACTCAGGTCGGTATTTCATCTCGCCGAGATTAAAAACCCATCTCTCAGACCGGTGCAGTGTTATTTAGGATGATTTGCGAAGCTCTCCATGCAAATTGCGTGGTGATTAGTTGTCGTGTTGGGCTGGTGGAACAGCGGAGGGGTTAGGACACTTTGTCCCCCCCGTCCAATTACGGATGCCTGTAACAGGATGAAACCCCATCTGCACGCCCATCTCATTAAGAGGAAAGCAGAACGTCCTTCCTCACTTACAGGCTCTGTGCAGTCTAATGCAAGTGTAGGAATTACACGACTGTCATCTCTGTGTCTTCCGTCCTGTCTGTGTCCATGCCATCCTCTTTCACTCAAGATTTAATAAAGAGTAAAGCAGGAAACACATACACACACTAGCCACTGGATACACATTCATCATAATTCCATGACAAAAGCTTAGGATATATACTTGTTACAATAAGCTCTAAGTCAGATAAGTTATTTAGTGTAAAAAAAAAAAAAAAAAGACAATTTATTGACCATGCAATTTTAAAAGGTTAACTTTCAACTTAACTCGCTGTATCTTTTGAAATATATATGACTTTCTTTTTTCTTCTCACAAAAGAAGATATTTAGCCAAGTGTCCCATCTGTTCTTTTCCATACAGAGGGAGTTAACGGTGGCCATGGCTATCAAGTGAACTTTTATGTGAATTATGACTTTTTATATGGTTTAAGAAAATTTGTAATACATTATGGACTTATTTTACAATGGTCGCCATCCACTTGTACTGAATGAAAAATAAAAGTTTGAATATTTTCAAAACAAACATGAAGGTGACATTTTTAATTTGATGAACTTTGCATTTAAATGCTCTGTTTGTCATAGTTATGGACATTTGTTTGTGTTCCTGTTTTGATGAAGCACCACCCACCGAAATAAGCAACTTCTATGGAGTGCCGCAATGATGACTTACAGTATTATGCCAAACAAGAAGTTAGCATCACCTAGGTTCCCTCTACAAAAACCCAATAGGTTTTTACCATTGGCTTTTGGATTATGGCAGATCTGTAACCAACAAAAGTTTAGGACACTTTTTCTCATCATAATAGTCTTGAACAAATCAAATTAACAAAATGTTTATGAATTTTATAGCCTAAATACAATAGGTAGAAGTGAAAAGTTAAACGTACCCTAAAAACGAAACAACACCTCCATTGCGTTTAAACATCACATTATTAAGATTCTGACCACTATTTCATGCTTTAGTTAAAACATTTTCCCTAAAAGACCGAGTTAGAATAGTTTGCAAAATCTTACAACCTTGTATAACCTTGTTATATCCCATTGAGCCACTTTGTTAGCAACCACCTTTGCAAGAGAAATAAAAGCTTTTACAAATTCACAAAGGATTATTACTTGTGTATTTTGTAGTAGAATAAAATGAGAAAAATTCTTAAATTTGTGTTAATCTCAGACCTTTTTTCACTCGAGCTAACTCGAGTTTCTTCCCAGCACTCTGTTGGTCAATGCTGCAAATTTGCGTGTTAAAGGTCACCAAACTTGAACCCGAGATGAAATTTCCTGATGAAAAAGTTATTGCATGGATTTCCATTGAAATCATTCCATCCACACAGCAAATATGAATATAATAAACTGGCTGCTATTTTCAGCTATGAATGTGAAAATAATCTGCCCCCATAAAATAACCCTGAAGGTGCACAGTAAACATGCAATTACAGTAATGTTTTTTGAAATACCATTATTAATCATTAAGGGCATTTCCTTTCATGCTCTTATGCAAACGACATTTGGAACCAGACAAACTGACATCTTGGAACAGTAAAACCGCTTAAGTCCTCACTTACATAGACATACCTTATTCTGTGAAGTTCATCTTACAAATGTAAGAAACTGATCCTGAGTCAGTGATAATTTAGTCTTCAGGGAGGTTACTTGCCCAGTTAGCGCAAATTATCTCCCCCAACATTTGAGAAGATGTTAAATGAGTCTGCAGCTTCTCTTTGAGAGGCAAGCACTGGGGAATGGATGCGAATGTGATGTAATAGCTCTCTGAAATTCTAATGGTTTCACAAATCATTAAAACATTCTGCCCGATCCCTTTTTAATGAACGCCCACAGTCATGGAGTAGCAGAGATGAGAGACGAGATGAGATTCTTTATTCATGCTGGGTTGTTGTCTCATTAACCTCAAATATGCAAGCTAATGCAGTTCAAACTACCCATCATGAAAAGGCACTTTCTTCTCTTTTAAAATGGGTAAGGAAAAGTCCTTTCAAGTTGGACTTGATCTCCGAGGGTCATGTCTGTTTTCTATTTAAAGCTGCATTCTGTGAGTTTCTCAATTTTTTAATGAGTCTACTGAGTTGGATCCATGCCAATACACAATTTGTTGTATATTATGACAATATATTCACAGGTCACTGTCACGCTCGCAAGGTTATATGAACTGATGATTCCCTATCTTGCGTCTGACAATCGATAACTCAACTCCAATTAATAGCTTAAGCCATCATGCTAGTAATTGCCCGGGGCTTTTCCTTAAATAACTAAGAATATTTTTCTCTGTTCTTATCAGTGGCTTGACTGGATCAATATGGATTAGGATTTCACACAGAATCGGATGTCTCCCTCAGTAATTTACAAGAGTAAAACCTGCCAGTATTATTTTTTTCAAGAGTGGTATTCATTACGCTCTGCATGTGCGCTTATTGTATTTTTGTCAGATTTAAAATTAGATACCTATTGCATTGCAAATTTGGTTATTACCATTCAAATGGACGTGTTCAAAGAGCTGGAAATGGTGACCTGGTTACTGTTTTCCATTATTGTAGATCCTGTTGTACACTATTGGCTGTTTATCTTTCAATAACAAATTGAAATAGTGCCACTTAAAGAAATAACCGGAGGACAGTCTTCAGTCACCTTACCTTGTCCCGCCTTTCAAATGAAAAAATGTCTTGAGTTTAGCCAACACTTTCATGAGATTGGTTTATAATGTCTTAAAGTAAGTGGGCAACTAAAGTAGCAAAAGTCTCCACCACTGTTTTCCCCATCTGTTCTTTTTTTTTTGGCTGACTATAGATATGCTGTTCTAGCAGACACCTTCAGAAGAGTTTTTGACAACTTGCTGGATATGTGGTGGTGTTTAATTCATGCTGCCATGGCCTAGGTCAATGCTTATATACTACTATTGCTATTACTATTACGTTGGAAAGTTTGAGGTCAGTAAGATGTTTTGAGAAAAAATAATACTTTTATTCAGCAAGGATGCATTAAACTTCAAAATGGCAGTAAAGAAAATTCTTACATATTACGAAAGATTTCTATTTCAAATAAGTGCTTGAGTGTTGAGTTTTGAACCTAACAAAGAATTGTTTAAAAAATGTCCTGGTTTCCACAAGCAGAACGGCTGTATTATATGTTAATAATAAGAAGAAAAGTTTCTTGAGTGTCAAATCAGCATATTAAAATGTGTTTTTTTAAGAATCACTGTCACTGGAGACTTGAGTAATTATGCTGAAAATTCAGCTTTGCTGTCACATGAATAAATTACATTTTAAAATATAGATTAAAAACATTTTTATTTATTTTAAATTGTAATAATATTTCACAATATTTCAGTTTTTAATGTATTTTTAATCAATGTAGCCTTGGTAGGCATAAGAGACTTCAGAAAATGAAAATATATGAATACAAATACCCAAAGTTTCCTGTAATTAGATGGTAATGATTCCAAAAATACTCATCCTACAGCAGCCCCAGAGTAATCTTCAGTGCGATGGATGCTGTATCGTCTCTGTATATCTTGTTCCCCTCTCTCTCTCTCTCTCTCTCTCTCTCTCTCTCTCTCTCTCTCTCTCTCTCTCAATCCATCTCTCCCCAATGTGTCTCTGGAACATTCCCTCTCTTTCTCATGCCCCCTATTCCATAGATGACAATACATCAAATATTTATATTAAAAAAGTAACCTCTGAACACAGTCATTAGTGTCAAGGTTTAATATGGTGCTAATTCAGCAATCCCAACGTCACTGCCAGATCTTTCCAAAGTAGCAGAGGGAAGTATGCCAGCGAGATGCCAAGGGAAGAGCAAACAAATTAGACACTACACATCCTACCTTGCAAAAACTGTTTGGATTTCTCCCCCTTCTTTGCTTCTGCCAAGTCTGTTTGATGATCCTATTTTTTTTTTTTTTTATTATTATTATTATTCTGTAAAATGTTAAACCTTTCACAGTTTGCACTGACAAGTGTACAAATTATTTACCTTAAAGAACCTCAGTGTAGCAACTAGAGTGATCTCATTTTTATTCATACTTAAAGTTTGTGTGTGTGTGTGTGTGTGTGTGTGTGCATTGACAGCATCTAATTATTGTAAACATAAAGATTTTATGTTTTGTTCACCAAGGCTACATTTATCTGCTCAGAAATACAGTAAAAATAGTAATATTGTGAATTATTGCTGAAAGATTTCAGTGGCCGTTCAAATGTATATTAATATGTGTGTGACTCCACGATACTTTACCTTCAAATGCTTACAAATCCTACTGAGATCGTGTCTAAATGCCATAGTCTCAGAAGTGTCAGCCGAAACTTCTCAAACTGTGAGCCCGCAGCATTTCAGGTTATTAATTACTAGCCAATTATTTAAACAAATTCGTAACATTAAGCACCTAATTTAGCCACTAATGCCGGAGCAGATGGATGTTGTTGGAGTGAATGAACAGCCCTGAGTAGCATAGTGTAATAAGTGGGCAGACCCAAAGAAGAATGAAGCCAAGCGCTGCATGCTTTGCCTCAGCTAGCTAGCATACCTGTAGTGCACGCTAATCACCCGCCATATTAGCAGCCCGCTGCACTGAGTCGCATTGGGCAGCATTTTGCATATGTTCATGTTGCCTGCTTTAACTGAACTTGGTGAGTTTAATTAAAGGAGGAAAAATGTGAGCGCTCGACTGCAAAGTGTGCATCTGGTAAGCCAAGCAGCAATTTGTCTTAAGGTTGTTTTATTTTCTATTTAAGCTCAGTTGTTGTTATGCCAAGTTGGTTTTCGTCATGCAACAGCGTTTTTGCCAGCTTAACGAAACTCAAGATTAGTGAAACGTTCCCGATGAATGTAATGGGATGATTGGGGCTGGTGTGACAGGAGATGTTCTCAGGTATATCAAGGTGGATGCTGCGATAAATATGAAGCATAAATTATTCAAAGGATTTCAAGCTAATTAAAATTCAGTAAACAGTGGTCGAGATGACAAGACGTCAAAGGGTTTACCAAAGCAAAGGAGCAGAAATGATTCCACATTAGCAACTAGCTAAAAGTTTTTCGTGTCTTTCTTAAAGGTACAAAACCGTGTACATTCAGTGGAATAAATGTAAAATGTAATGTAAAATAGAAATTGAAATAAATATTTGGTTGTTTTCCTGCAGTATTCACTTCTAAGAATGTGTGACAGTGTTCGTTTCCCATCTCACCGATCATAAGATTGTGTTTGTGTGTGTGTGTGTGTGGCTCTGTGCAGTGTCAGATTTCATACACTGTCATGCTCATCAAGTCATCAATATGGTTTTTTAAATATCTGGTGGTTGATGTGCTAAATTAGAGTCGACGTAGTAGGTTGAAGCAGCTTTGAGGTTATTGAGGAGCCTGGCGGTTGGTCTGCATTTTAAGCCCATTACAAACATCAGTTCTCATTCTCTCTGAGAGTAAAGGAGGTACAGAGACGAATAGAGAGAGATAATAATTGATAATAACTGATTAAATATTAGTCAGGGCTCTTCTTTCAGTGTTTCTTGATGTGACTGAGAAGGAAAACAGTGACTCTCATGAAATAGAGAGAGAGAGAGAGAGAGAGAGAAGACGACATAGTTAACACTCTCATGGGGGAAAGTAAGGTATCTAAACCCCTGAAGTGAAGAGCAGATCTCTCTCAAGCGGACACTTCTACTGTATTTCACATTTTAAGCATGACAGCATAAATAATTTTCAGTCTGCGGACTACTTCTTCTCTCGACTGCCTCGCTCATAGCCCACATGTTAAAATACTGTACAGTTATTAAGAGGCATTGCATTTTCTGAAAAATGCCACTCATAAAAATGTTTCATATCACTTTAATATTCTTTCACACATGACCTTATAAGACCTCATAATTGGAGAGCATTAGCCTACTCGCTAGGATTATTTTCTTACGTACATACTATTTTACAGTAATAAGCATTATATCTTTACAAAAAATTAAATATAGTAAATAATAAATGGGTTTGTCTACTGCCAAGGGGGTGTACTTGAGTTGTCTACTGCCTGCTTAAAAGGGCTTGTTAAAAGGCAGCAGAAGATTCACCTCACAATTGATTTCACTGAAGTTTGGTATTTGTATTTTGCTTAAGCTAACAGTATGATACTAATTTTAATGATTCAGAATTTGTCCTGTATTAAATGCGTTATACATTCACGGCTAAATGTCATACTACAAAGTGACAGTAAAGGCATTGTATTGTAAATAAATAAATACATAAAAATAAAAAATGCATGTTTTATAAATGCTGTTCTTTTTTACTTTCTAAAGATTTCAAATCCCCCCCCCCCAAAAAAAAAAGTATTTTTACATTACTAGTATTGTTTTCAATACTAGTAATGTAATAAGAAATGTTTCTTGAGCACCGAGCTATGCATTTGTCCATATTTCCTGTGTCTCACTTGTGAAAAGTGAGTTTACTTTATTAAAGTAAAGCGTGTTAGGGTTAGGGTTATCCCTGCTCCATAATGCTCACATCATCTCATTTTGGGCAAAAAATATAAAAATACTTTTGTAACCCAGTAACTTGAATAGTTTTTCAGAAAACTACTTTTTTACTCTTACTTGAGTCTTGTACTTGTACTCAAGTAAATTATTCCTTAAGTAGCAATACTTTTATTGAAGTACAATTTCTGTAATGTAATGTAATGTATTAGATCTCTGCATCCAGAGATGATGTTCTGTCGATTTGTCCAACCCTGTCAGATTTTCCTACCTCCCACTAAAACAGTGGGTAGTACAATTTGACAACGAACAATGCTACTGTAAAGTTATGGTTTATTAACCTCTACACTTACCTCAAACATTAACCTACTCTTACTGTAATGCAGATACATTAAATATCGTTGTTTAACATGAGAAAAAGGACGCAAGATTGATGTGCACATGCGCAGTAAACCCTGGTAGGAAATTCAGACGTGTATGATAAAATGTCAGGACACCAGCACAAGCATTAGGTTTAATTTGGTAAATACATTTTTTTTTTTTTTTTTTTTTTTTTTTTAGTCAAAGTAAAAAAATAAAATAAAAAAAAAAACGAATGAAGAAAGGACACGTATACTGACCAAAGCAGCACAAACATAATACCCACCCTTTGGACAGACCTTCATATAGTAAACACACATACAGCATGATGCCTTTTAAAATCCTGAAATGTTCTGGAACAGAGCTGTACACTTTGACGTGGAAAGTGAGTGTTTTCTTTTTTTTTTTTATTAAACGTAAACTGGTTTATTGCAATATGATGAATAGTATACAAGACTGGTTTAGTAATATGATGTTTAAGTGAAATGTTTCTTATTGCTGTTCATGTCGTGGAGCAGAGCTGAACCTGTCTGTAAGCAAGACAGGCTCATTTTTCCTGCTGTCAGATGCAGGAGCATCTCTTGTTCTGTCGCTCACATTTGTACAAACATGTCTGGCTCAGTGGTGACAGGATCGGGTCTGAACCTCATGTGTGGTGGTCCTCAGCAGATGACTGACTGATGGTTTGGACGGGTACGAGCCGTCTCACTGACTCATCAGCTGAAAAATATTCACCTCAGATGACCAAAAATGCTGTAAAGTTACATTTACACACATATTAAAGCACTGAAGTACGGCTATTTGTCATTTTAAAAACACACAACACCCCACATTTGTTTATTTATGATTCATAAATACTGAAGCCTACTGTATTTGGAAACAAGAATTAACAAACTAATCAATACTTTTATTAAAATAATAAATTAAATAAATGCTAGATTTATAATCAAACTAACATATAAACAATGAACAGACTTACCAATATTTTGAAATAGTTATATATATATATATATATATATATATATACAGCTATATATTTCTCTCTCTCTCTCTCTCTCTCTCTCTCTCTCTCTCTATATATATATATATATAAAAGAACAAAATAGCCTTTTTTAATAGAAAAAAAAAAATATAATACTATATTAAAGGTCAGAATAACAAATGAACAAACTAACCAGTAGTGTTCCCTAAAAAGCAAAATCTCTTTGTTTAAAAAAAATATCCATTTAGAGATTCATTGTAATTGAATAGTTTTTCAACAGTATTTTCTCATAGGCCTGTGGCTGAATGGCACCACAGACTGGTCAGTTTGGAAGCTCATTGCTCATTGGCTGCTGCATAAATGGTCTTCATGGGACGGCTGGATCTGTGACTTCACGCCCCAATTATCTCCATCTCATCCCAGCGTCCCAGCTTCAGTGAGCTCTGCAGTCGCTCCTACAGCTTGGCTTCTGTAATGGACCCCTCCTCGCACAATCTGCCCACAGTCACTGCAGCATATGCCAGTCAATATAACAGTATGAGCCCTCCACATCGGGCATGGGCCGTCCCTAATTAGCCGCCCCAACTGTTAGAGGAGAAAAGGGAAATGGGTCTTAATAAGAAATTAGAAGTTGAGGAGTCATCAAGTTTCATTCATCTGTCCCATTCTCCAGGGCTCTCCTGATGTCTCTTTCTTTCTTTTTTTCCTCCACATACTCTTTCTCTATCCTATCAGAATGTCTTGTTTTCCTCTTTCCCAACCTCCCCTGGCAGCCTGCCTGGTGGAATCAGACCAGAACTGAGCAATTAGTAGCATCCACTCAGGATCTGGGCTTAGCATGTCGCCTGTACCAGAATCAGTCTGAAGCCCTGATGGATGTTTGCTTGGACACCTGTCTATGCCAGGAGGGGGGAGCAGGTGATAGAAAGGAGAGAAAAAATTTCCCAATTTTCTCACTGCATTCTTGACACACTCATTTTTCTGTCATTCTATCATCTGTCCGTCTGTCTAGCTAGCTATAGGTTGTGGAAATTAATAGTTTCTAAAATGCATTGTGATGCAGACTTGGACGATTCTGCATCAATGCAGTAATAGACCGTAATGGATTTTAGCCTAGTGATGTTTCTCTGACATGATTTGTCCTATAAACACTAGTATAAAATGATGGAGAGAGGCAAAACACAGAAGCGATTAATAAAAAATGCACCCACCCCATCCACGGTTCAATACGCGCTTGTAAATTTTGTGTCAACCCATGCTCTCTAGAAAGCTTTATCTTTTTCCAGCGTCTGATGTATTTTTCTCCAGAAGTTATGATCGATAAAAATGTATTTGTACTCTTTTAAACTAAAGTTGTGTCACTCTTGCTGTAATTTTAATCGGAATCTGTGTCACTCGTACAGTGCATGGACCCTCGCATACACGTAAAAACCGAAGTATAACTTGGCTTCGAGGTGGAGCTCAGGAGATCCTACGCACCTTTCCTAGTTCAGGTCAAGTCCTATATTAATGAAAATAGAGTTTTACATTAGTTGTCAGAAGATGAAAGCAATATCTTTCTTGTAGAATCCTTTCAGCATTTAAGGGGATTTTCCACGACTGGTGTGAGCTCTGTTAAATGCCATGGATGGCAGTTGAGTGAAATGTCAGCTTCAGCGTGACCCTGATGAGTTGAGTTCATATATCTGACTGCTTGTTTTGACTGAAGAAAACATAGCCAAATGCAGTAATATTGAAAACTGAGAAAGCAGTGCATCGTGATGCATCGTGATTTTGTAAATATGATTCCTTCATCAACCCATGTGTCTGGGATAGTTGCCAAATGTCTTGCTGCTAAGAATCTGCTATACCTCTTTTTTGAACTTCAGTCTTTTTTTGTAGGTTCATTAGTGTACACCTGCATAGCTCCTCATCAGCCCTTCACACCATATGTCTCTACATCAGACACAAGTGGAAGACTCTGTCACCTCTTTACCTGTTAGACACACACTTTGCATCCACTTATCCATGTGTACATCTAGACCCATTCGCTGCATAACGCCGCTGACCCGAGCCAAAGCCCTTAGCACCCTGGGGCCTGGTTCCCTTCTGTCCACCCTCTTTGATTTCCAATATGTCCGACAACGTGGACAGATGGCGAGAGGGTAAACACTTCCTCCACGAGGCATTGTATACACAACCCTCTCGGTCCACTGAGCCCCACCAAACTGGCACAGGATGGAGCACAGGGCAAAAATCGGGGTGTAATGTAATAGAATATTTGATTGGCCTCCACCGAGTAGGTTACTGGGACTCGTGCCACGGTTAATGCGACTGTATTTGGCTGGGATTCCTTCTCATGCTTCTCTCATTCCAAATTATATTTGATAACCTTGCCATTTCGTACTCTATTCCTGCTCCTCCTCAGCCTGTCAGAAAATGTGCGCTTTATAACTAATGTTTGGACTGGATGCTCTGGCCTTTTAGATAGTGGAAAATCAGCATGACAGTCTGTGGATGAATTATTATGGCCTGTTGGATCTTCTCTAGAACCGGGCAATGAAAGTGACATATCTATGGAGTCTATGTTTGCTTAGAATAGTGCAGCTTGTCCAAGCTAATGTGTGTGTGTGTGTGTGTGTGTGTTTGTAGAGACAGTAATTAACAGCATTTGATCTGTGACAAAATGATGAACTGCGAGATCAGTCTTCCTGATCTGCTCATTTTTGCTGACTTTAGACGATGCATGTGATTTGTGAACTAGTTAACCTCCATCATTTCAGGTAGTCAGCTAAGGTACTAAATGGAAAACATGAGATACATTAGTTTGTTTTTTTCATGATGTAAACAGTCAACATCAGAAGGGTTAGATTTATTTAGGGTGACCATACGTTCTCTTTTTCCCTGACATGTCCTCATTTTGGACAGAAAACAACGCCTCCGGCTGGGATTTCTAAATCATCCAAAACATCAGAGATTTAGCTCTTTCTACAGTCACCATTCATTGTGTGCATTTTTGCATTGCTTCAACCTTTCTCTTTAAGTCCCGCCTTCTAGCACGCCACCATTGGTCAGTCATGTACGCAAACACTGGTACTCCTGCTTCAATGTGTGTAGTAAAAGTGTCCATCTGCCTCCTGCCCCCCACTGTACTCTTCTTTGAAAACTAAAATATGGTTACCTAGATTTATTGGTTGAATTCATCATACCTTTTTTCCCCCTGGAATCTTTATTGAATTTAAACAAATGAAACGGCAACAGTGTTGGTTATTATTGACTGGAAGCCATATATTTTTAATGAGCACTGGCAATTTGAGGCATCATGACAACTCTTTGCAAATGAGCAGATGACACAATGTGGAGACTAATCTACTTTGTCTGTCAAATCTTACTTTACAAAGATTTGAATGTATTTTCACATATACCATTGCACAGTGAAATCCAGTCATTTCAATTGGAATCCATTGTCCAGGAAAATATTATGTACCAGCCCACTTCAAGCACCGATTTCTCCTACTAATACTGTATATCTATACTTATTTCACCGTAAATTGACACCTGTGAGGGAATGTTTTAATGCACTTCCTGTTATTTTACACTTTGCGAGTTCATTTCACACCTGATACATGAAACCAATTAACAGCACTTTCATGACAGAACACTGTTGATTTTTTTTTTGAAGAATGTATAGTGTGAACATTGTGACATTTTACGTTTAATTTAATGTTAGTTTCTGTCTCTTTGCAATTGTTTGTGAAATTTAGCAATTTCTGAGTGAAAACTTTCAACACCATTTTTGTGTGTTTACTCAGGAAGAGGGAAATATACACAACCTCTTGCCTTTATATATCAGAGACAATAGCAATAATTTCACCTTGTGCCCTCAGCAGACTCTTTATTACACACACATCACAAGCAGATAGTTCCTCATGCTGTGCCAATACCATGTCACCCTTCATGAATCATGAAACTTAAACAAATACTAGAGTTGGGGTACTCGAACTTGGACTCGGACTCGAGTCTGGACTCGAGTCCAATTTTGAATGAACTCGGACTTGTCACGCACTCGGGTGAATTTGTACTCGGACTTGACACGGACTTGAACATTTTGGACTCGGAAAATATTCCGAGTACAGTCGAGTCCGCGTCACGTGTAACAATAAAACCAGCATAAAATTGAAATGATAAATTAATGAATGTCTCCCCTTCTGTCATTTTACTGCACCACACCGGCAGGCAGAAGTCTCCTGCTTGCAGACGAAACACACGCACCACTCACTGGATATCAATGTGGATTAGTGATGGGAAGTTCGATTCTTTTCCGCGAACCGGTTCTTTCGGACGGTTTGATTCAATAAACCGGTTGAAAAAAAAAAAAAAACAGTTCACCGGATACATAATCATTGCGATGTATTTGTTATTAAATGAACTTACGTTTCGTCAGATTGCCTTTCATTCAAGCCCTCGGTTCACCCGCACTCATTACATTAGCACAAAATCAGTTCAGAATCAATCACCAAAAGAATCAGTTCGGTTCAGACGCGCTGTGAGTCAGTCGGCTTCACGCTGAATCACGAATGCGCAGTATCATCAGCTCCTCGGTTCTCGAATCGGACGCGTCCGAAAGAAACGGTTTTCGGTTCAGTTTACTGATGATCTGAAAACTGATACAACCGGTTCTTGACTCGAGAACACGAATCGCTCAAAACCCGGGTAGGAAAATCTGACGGTACACTGTAAGAAAAAATACACCATATCTACTCAATAAAAATGAGGCAACAGATTACAAGCAATATTATTAATTAAATTTCACAAGGTTTAGTATTAAGTAAATATTAATTAAATGAGACCCTTAATAGTTATTCATTTAATATGAGTAGATTTGAATAGAAAACAGCACAGAATTAAGTATAACCCAAATAAAAATATTGAGTTGTTTTGAAAAAGATAAACTCCCTAATGTGTAAATAGTACTAATAAATATTAATTAGATTTTACATATCATAATTGAGTAATCATCATCTACATCAATCTGCACATTGATTTGAATTTAATCAATGCAATTAATTAAATCAAAATATTTCTTTCTTATGAATAATATGGCCCAGAAAGTACAGAAGTTAAATACTCAAATAAGAATTTTATTAACAATTCACTTTTGTGCTTTAGACACATTGTAGCAAATCATTGTACACTGCAACCACAGTCTCATTTCAAGCCAGAAGTTTGAAAAGGACAGAATGCTGACTTTAAACTATTTTGTAAAAACAAAAATAAATTACATACAGAATGGTGATGTGTCTATAAACCTGTTTCCATGCTTTCTCATCTCACATCACACTAAATTGGGTCAATAATGATCTTAAAGGAAAATCCTCCAGAGGTGCATGTACCAAAAAAAAGCAGAAAAGTGTAATTTGTACAGAGTAATAAACATTTCGTACTTTGAACTAGAAATATCACTGACATTCGTGGGATAAGAGTCCAAATCAGTGCTAACTTACAAACATAACACTTTCAGATGTGTAATTCCCAAGCTCTGTAGAAGCTAAACATTGTGTAGCAAATCATGTACACTGCAACTACTACTGTCTCTTTTTTCAAGCCAGAAGTTTGCTCAAGCATTTCAAACTTTTTCAGAACTTTGAAAAGGACAAAATGCTGACTTCAACTTAAAAAAAAAGGAGCAGTAAAGATCTTAAAGAAAAATACTCCATAATGGCATGTGCCAAAACATAAATAATAAAAGTGCAAATTGTACTGAGTAAAATACATTTGTACTTTGAATTTACAACAATTGAAATGTACGACATTTTTTGGACAAAACAGTGCCAACTTACAAACATAGCACTTTCAAATGTGCAATTCCCAAGCTCTGTAGAAGATGAACATTGTGTAGCACAAAAGTCTGCACTGCAATACAGTCCCATTTCAAGCCTGAAGTTTGTTCTTGAGGGACTGGACTTTGTTAGAAAGCTTTGAATCATCCAGTTCCAAGAAAAAAAATTGGAACACCTCAAAGGTGTACTTCAGTAGTCTGGGATAATCAAGATTCAGCGCGTAGGTCAAGCCAAAGAGGACAATGCAAGCCCTTGCAATATCTCCAAGTCCTGTGATGACTTCCACGCCCTTAATGAGGATCCCAATGTTCTTTGGGCAGTTGCTTGTAGAAGCTCCACGCTTTGGGGTCACATTAATGGCCATTATGAGCTGTTCAAGTTCCTCCAAGTTCTCAGTGTCCTGCAACATGAAATTGTCATTGTCTTAGTATAAAACTGTCAGAAATATTTTGCAAGCATATCAAATTACTAGAAAATACATTCATTATTGTTTTCATAGCTTATGAATCTATTTTAGTAGATATTATTTTCTTGCAGGCCTTGGTGTCAAATTGTTATTTGTTGTGTTTTCTTCTCTATTTTGATGTTTTTGTACAGTGTTCATGTAGGTTACAATAAGTCAAATTTTAGACCTTAAGACCCACACGATGCATTACCAAAAAAAATTCAAATCAAAGAAATTCTGAAAAAAAAAAATCATTAATTTAATTTACATATAAAGGTCACATTTCTAGATTAATCAACAAATTGAGGAATTAAGTTAAATTTATATTAAGTTCACCTACGTTGAATTCTTTGATAAGATGTCCCCCTTGTTCTCCAAGGTATTTTTTGTAAGATACCGAGGAACAATCTCTCTGGTCCTCTCAATCAAAGAGTGCTGGGGAGGAAGTCAATCACTAAAAACAAAAAAAAAAAACAAAAAACTGGATGTTTCTGTAATTTAGAAAAGTAAACACATGACACCTATCAATTCTGATCATACTTTACATGTCTGCTTTACTTAATGTATAAAGCTTCGTCAGACCAAAAGGCAGAGCTTCATAATGCTTTAAAGTAGAAAATACTGTTTATGATTTCATGATAATCCATTAGCCCCTTCCACACATGCACTGCAAGCCTGAAATTACAAAGACATCACCAGAAGGAGAATGTTCGAATCTGATATTAAATGGATTTAACCCGGTCAGCTCTATAGTACAAAGTCTGTGTCATTTCTGAATTACCCCATGTGTGAATACAACAGGGAATTATCCGAAGGATTCACAGTGAGCAATTGAAGGTATTAAAAAGGGTTAACCCTGTAAAAAAGGGTTTTCTTGGGAGTTTTTCCTCGGTCAGTGTGAGGGTCTAAGGGCAGAGGCTGTTGTCATGATGCTATGCAAAGCCCTTTGAGACAAAATGTTTGTAAAATGGGCTATATATATAAAATAACCTTTTCTCTGATCAATTTGTAAGGCAAAAAACAGCATCTTAAAGGCATGAGCTATTATTAGTTTTTCCTTTTCTAAAATAGTACAGCATCTCTGGAGGACAATTGTCTATCATTCAGTTTGATGTCCTTATTGATATAATTTGGAAATCTTATGGAACAAAGCTACTTCTAATTTAGAAAACTACTGTACCTGCAGCATTTCCATTATGATCTCCAATTTTCTTCCAAGTGCTCCATCTTTGGCACAAAATGGCGTCAGTAGCTTGGGAGTGTGACAGTCAAACACAGACATAAATTTCGGTACCAGAAGTACAGTAGTTGTTCTTTGAAATTCTGCATTGATCTGAAACACAAAGGCGACAAAGATATCACATCAGTTCTTAGCCTTTTAAACCTCTTTCATATAAACTGTCTAACATTCAATACTTTTTGCCACTGTCAGAGTACTGAAGTCCTCCTCCACAATATTTGCCAATTTAATCATTCTGGAATTGTAAATGAGGAAGAGTTAATGTAATTTTAAAGATTTTAATGACATTATTGAAACTTTGTGGGAGAAAAAAAACGTGTTAGACTAATTATTAATCAAAGTATGAATATTTTTTTTCAATTTTTAGTGTACGGTTTAGCTGTAAAATTATAGAGTTTGTGCCAATGTAAGATTACCACATTAAAATTAACAGATTTATGCATGAAAATAAATAAAATTGTGGCTCTTAAACATAACACTGTTAATAGACTGACTTCACGTGGATTTAGCTAAGTTAACTTACAAAACAGTGAAACAAAGAGAGAAGTTAAGTTACCTGCCTCTGGAAGACGAGCTCCACACACGAGAAGTAAAGCCAACGGAACTGCGTCAAGTGCCGTCTGAAATATAAGATCTTCATCCAGCGAAAACCCCAAATATTGCGCTTTATGGAACCTTAAAATTAAACGCGATGTACTTATTTACGCAATTTCATACAAAACATACTTAGGATATGATATTAACACACAAAAGACCTAGGAACCATGATAGAGAAAAAGGTAACCCACATCCTTCAAAATAAACGTTTGACTTCGATACATAAGAATTCTTCCAAAATGTATGATGCTGTGTCAATATTATAGCGCAATAACATCACATAGCCTTCCAACAGATGCCAACTTTGTGTTGCTGCTGAGTCTCTTTTTCTGTGATAACTCATTTTATATTGTAATATACTACTACATGCGTTTTTCTTAGTAGCCCAGTGATAACAAAATAAGTTTTCTTACCTAAGTCAACCAGTCAAATTTTGCAAGATGAGCAATGTGGAAGAAAACGAACATTCACTGTCTGTAGCCTACTCTCTTCAAATGCCTTGTAGGCCTGCTGCATTTTTTAAATAAAAAGGCTCACTTCGACAGGAAGTGCTTTTCAATTAAAATTAGCCCGATTACATTAATTT
The DNA here is from genome assembly GCF_023724105.1 of Carassius gibelio. Lineage (NCBI taxonomy): Eukaryota > Metazoa > Chordata > Actinopteri > Cypriniformes > Cyprinidae > Carassius > Carassius gibelio. Next base: position 14,555,246 of record NC_068381.1, read on the forward strand.
GAATTAACTCAATATTCTCTCCATTTGGGATTAGATAAATATAATGCTTAAATTTTATTTAACTACAATGGGTAGATTTTATTCCAACCATTTTTATTTGAAATTTAATTAAATATTTGCCTCAAAATCAAAAACACAATTATATTGAATACATTTTAATCAAAAACATTCATTCAAATCTACATGACCACAGAATCATTTCTTACAGTGTAGGATAAAATGTCAGGACACCGGCACATGCTGCAGTTCAGTATCATCAGCTGCTCTACTCGTGTTCATGTTCTGTTTACTACAAACTCAGTTTGTGAATCTGTCATCATTAACTATAAATACAGTACAGATATTTCATAAATCATCCCTTATTCATATTAAACATGTCTTTAGAGTCTTAATTATTGTCTAACTTCCCTGAAAACCCCTTTGGCCCATACATAATCTACAATATACAGATTAGAAACATGTAGCCCCTATCTTAAAAAAAAAAAACGTATATATATATATATATATATATATATATATATATATATATATATATATATATATATATATATATATATATATATATATATATATATATATATATATATTTAATATATATATATATATATATATATATATATATATATATATATAGTTTTATCACACTTTCCGATGTTTAACAAAATACTTGAAAAATTACACGCATGCGCAGTATCATCAGTTCATCGGTTCTCAAATCGGACGCCTCCGAAAGAAACGGTTTTCGGTTCAGTGTACTGGTGATCCGAAAACCGATGCAACCAAGTACCAAAGACAGCAGCAGCAAACAACAGATGCTGCACAGCTCAGCATTGCAGGATTTGCAAGACCAGAACTGACCAAACAAGCAGTGCAACTTTATGATGCAAGTTCTCCAAGACAACAAGAAATTCATAATCATTAAGGATCTCCTCATTGGCTGCACTTTACCTCTGTCAAATGTGGGGGAGAGGCATTAAATAACTGAAATGTCATCTTTAACTGGAGGACAATATAGTGTGATACAATAATAAAATAGGTTCATTTGTATTTTCATGCACTTGTAATACAATAAAACCTTTGGAAACTTTTTTGATAGGAAACTAGTTCTGTTGACATAAAATAAAAATGTTCAATGGCAATGACTAGATGTAACAGTGGTATTTTTTTTATTACATTTTTATATTGCCATTGGTTTAATGGGTTGAAAGGTTAAAATATTAATAGAATGTAAAAATGTACAATACCAATTTATAATCTTTTTTAATTTAATTACTTCATGGACTCGGGCGGACTCGACTCGGACTCGGCCTTTAAGAACTCGGACTTGAGTCCAACTCGGCCCCTTTTGGACTCGGACTCGGACTTGGACTCGATGTTTGTGGACTTGGTCTTGACTCGTACTCGACAAAGGTGGACTCGGACCCAACTCTAACAAATACACAAGCTCTGATTCAGCAGAGTGGAAGTCTTTCGGCCCTGCGGGTGGTCACACACTCAGTCCAGTGGTCATGCCTGACCCCGTCTGGCCTCTCACATTAGCCTTACAGCAATTAACTTACTTACACAAACACACACACACTCTCTCTCTGACAGGACAGCAGGGGTATTTGATGGGAGCGAGTGTGTGAGTTTTGGGTGGAAGTAAGACAGGGGAACATTTCCATTTCCATTAAGAGCGTGAGTTCTCAGGAGCAAATGAAGGGCACTCTGCGGGGGACTCTCTTCATCTATCTTTTTATTTTTTGTTCATCTTATATACTTAACAAAGACAGCTGCCCATTTTCTGTCAGAGGATTTGATCCGTCCAGTGATTTCTCTGTATCTATGAGCTAACTGTTACCTTGACAATAAGACTTTATGTCTGTGAACAGGAGCTTGTAATGTAAGGAGTGCAAATCCAAATCTTCATCACATTCTGTAATGTACAGATTTCTTTCTGTTCTTTGAGGTGTAAAAGTAGATGTTCACCTCAGTGTGACTATCACATACATTAAACTGTACAAACCCTGCTGTAATGTGTAGACATATGATATAAACACTTGACACCACAAAGCTCACTGACATCTGGAACAGAGTCACAAATGTTTCTTCTTGACAACAATAAGATTTAATGGAGGTCAAATGGAGACATTTGCTTCAATATCCTGCTTTCCAGGTTTTTCTCCTCAAAGCAAAATCCCACTAATCACATATTCCTTGAACCAGGGTTTTGGGGGTCTGTGAAAGTACAGCAAGAGTTGTGTAACATCACTCTTTTTCTCTGACCAGTCCTGGTCAGGATTTTGAAATTAGCCCCATGAAAGCTCTTTTTTTTCTTTCTTTTTTTCTTTTTTTTTTTTTTTGTTAAATTAAAGTTTATTGATAAAAAAAAAATGACTTGAAACAATCAAACAATAATTTATTAAAATTTTAAGAGTCCTATGAAAATATATTTTATTTAACCTTTTTTCTGCCATAAAGAAAAAAAAATGTAATCCTATGAAAAATATACCCTTTCAATATTTTTGGCAACACATTGCTGTTGAAAGGTGTACTTTTAAAATATGGAAGAAAGCTTTTGTGATCATTTATTAAAAATAATAGTAATAATAATAAAGTTTTAATAATAATTTTATGGTTAGTAATTGTAGTAGTATTACATAAAGACGTAAATTCTACAGTACAAAAGTTATATATTTATATCACAATTTTTTTTTTATTACGGTTTTTCTAAAAGGAGATGCTCATGAAAAGCCTCTCTGGAGATGATGTTCATGTTTTCAAGTCTGTATTTAGCGAGTCAAAAGCGCTTCATGATGTGTGGTAAAAGTCTTTTTTGCAGCTTAATATTCACAAACACTAACCCATATCTAATTTAAGTGATCTGATCTACTTTCGATATTCCACATTATGCATTTTAACCAAAACACTTATGGAAGTGTGAGACGTAGTTAAGGAATTAAGTCATTTGTTGATTTTGAATGTGACATTTACTGCTGTGTTGAAAAGAAACTGAAAGTTGGTTAGGAGAACTGTGAAAAGTATTATAGAATTGTTCACAATAAAAAGTGTAACTTTAAAAATACACTGTTCATGTCACTGTTCTGCTTTGTCAGGTTCCCTGTCAGTATTTCACCCTTGGGTCTTTACAAGGAATACTGTTGGTTTCTGTCAGGCTGAATGTGTTCTTCAAGGACTGAAGCATGAAACCTGTGTCTGCCTTGACCTTCATTGGGACTAACCTGTGTGGTCTATTAGTAGCCAGACGTCTTAGTCACACTCACACATACACACAATGGGAGCTAATGATGAGCTAAAGATAACATCAAGTCTTTTCTTCTTCCTTATTCACCATATCTAATGCTGACACAACTCAGTTCCGCTTTATAATTATCCTCATCAGCTGTATTGATTGCATGAGGGTAGCTCACACTAATCTATTTAAATGACAAAATAAGGATATATTTGCAGGCTCAGATGGACACCCAGGTGGGGCAGAATGAAACACTGAAGCCCCTTTTCTTGGACATCATGTGAATGTGCTCAGAGGCGTTGGTAGGAGATGTTCAGTCTTTAGTCCAAGCTGAATTGGATCACTGTCCTACATGGACTAACGGTCTGAGGGTCTGGTGGAGTATGAGATTCAATGTCACTTACTTTTAAAGATAGACTTTATGTACCGTGTCACAAACTGATATTTTCTCATGTAATTTTAAGGCAGGACAGGTAGACTACTTAGACAATAGAATCTGCCATACAGTATCTGCCTCATAAAGAAAATATTTCATTTGTATGCATTAAGGTAAATAAAAAATCAGTCTTTGGATATCTTGAGCTTGTAAACATGCATAAACAACATTATCAGCTTTTGCTAAATACAACACAGAAAACATTAAAAAAATATATTTTACACTGTACAATATTCTTTTTGAAATCCACCATTTTCCCCTTTGGTTATCAAATAGAATACAAAATAAAAGTATATATCTACCTACCTATCTATCTACATTTATCTTTCTACATATCTGTATATATATATATATATATATATATATATATATATATATATTAGGGGTGTAACGGTTCACAAAATTCACGGTTCGGTTCGATACGATACACTGATGTCACGGTTCGGTTCGGTTCGGTTCGATACGTTTTAGATACAGCAAAATGTAAAAACATCTCAACTTTTCAGAATGCCGCAAGCGCACCGCGGGTCATGTGACAAGAACCAACCAATCAGCTTCATCCTTTCCCGTAACAAGGTTGAGAGCTCAGCCAAGATGAAGGAACAGCTGATCGTAGTTGTATATGGATTGCAATTTTGAAATAAATTTAGTAGCAGAGCTACTGCAAGCGATTTTTAGAGCTGCAAATCCATTTATCCTTCGCTGAAATTTCCGCGTCTCATGGAGAGAGCACGTCATTGTTGCTTAGCAAAGACAGACGCCCCATGAGCGCTTCTGCCCAAGCGCTTTGGAAAGGAGGAGAAAGACGCGCTTAGCGTTTTCCACGCGTTTTTAGGAGCGATATGCGATATGTTTCTAGTCTGTTAAACACATTGGCCATTTTGCAACGAGCCTTCAGCGCGTACTGAGTGAGCGAGCGCCTGCTGAGTAGCCTAACATAAACATATAAGATGGTGTTTTTTTCTTCTTCGGGAGTGTCAGGGGCGTTGCCTGTTACGTTGTTTGGGTTATTGGGCTACCTTGTTGAACGCATATCATTATATTTCTATCTCTCTCTTTTTTTTTTTTTTTTTCCAAATATAATTAATTACTCCAACGAACCGTTCGGTATACATAATGCGTACCGCGTACCGAACCGAAAGCGTCGTACCGAACGGTTCAATACGAATACGCGTATCGTTACACCCCTAATATATATATATATATATATATATATATCTGTGTATATATATATATATATATATATATATATATATATATATATATATATATATATATATACCTCTCCTTGAACTGTCACCTTATCGTGGTGGAGAGGTTTGAGTACCCGAATGATCCTGGGAGCTATGTTGTCTGGGGCTATATGCTCCTGGTAGGGTCTCCCAAGGCAAACAGGTCCTTGGTGACGGGCCAGACTAAGAACAGTTCATAAAACCCCTTATGGCAAAATTAAAATCAAGGACCGTGACGTCGCCCGGCATGGCGCAGCCGGGGCCCCACCCTGGAGCCAGGCCCGGGGTTGGGGCTCGTATGCGAGCGCCTGGTGGCCGGGCCTTCCCCCATGGGGTCCGGCCGGGCTTAGCCCGAAGGAGTGACGTGGGGCCGCCCTCCTGTGGGCTCACCACCTGCAGGAGGGAGCGTAAGGGGCCGGTGCATAGAGGATCGGGCGACAGTCGAAGGCGAGACCCCCGACGACCCGATCTCTGGACACGGAATCTGGCTTTAGGGACGTGGAATGTCACCTCGTTGGCGGGGAAGGAGCCTGAGCTTGTGCGGGAGGTCGAGAGGTACCGACTAGAGATAGTCGGGCTCACCTCAACGCACAGCTTGGGCTCTGGAACCACACTTCTTGAGAGAGGCTGGACTCTCTACCACTCTGGAGTTGCCCATGGTGAGAGGCGGAGGGCTGGAGTGGGTTTGCTAATAGCCCCCCAGCTCAGCCGCCATGTGTTGGAGTTTACCCCGGTGAACGAGAGGGTCGCTTCCCTGCGCCTTCGAGTCGGGGATAGGTCTCTCACTGTCGTTTGTGCCTACGGGCCGAACGGCAGTGCGGACTACCCGGCCTTCTTGGAGTCTCTGGGAGGGGTGCTGGAAAGTGCTCCGACTGGAGACTCCGTCGTTCTACTGGGGGACTTCAACGCTCACGTGGGCAGTGACAGTGACACCTGGAGGGGCGTGATTGGGAGGAACGGCCCCCCTGACCTGAATCCGAGCGGTGTTCTGTTATTGGATTTCTGTGCTAACCACGGTTTGTCCATAACGAACACCATGTTCAAGCATAAGGGTGTCCACCAGTGCACGTGGCACCAGGACACCCTTGGCCGGAGGTCGATGATCGACTTTGTGGTCGTGTCATCAGACCTTCGGCCATATGTCTTGGACACTCGGATGAAGAGAGGGGCGGAGCTGTCAACTGATCACTACCTGGTGGTGAGTTGGATCCGATGGCGGGGGAGGAAGCTGGACAGACTCGGCAGACCCAAACGTACTGTGAGGGTCTGTTGGGAACATTTGGCCGAGCCCCCTGTCAGAGAGATCTTCAACTCCCACCTCCGGCAGAGCTTCGACCGGATCCCGAGGGAGTCTGGAGATATTGAGTCCAAGTGGACCATGTTCTCCACCTCCATTGTCGCTGCGGCTGCTCGGAGCTGTGGCCGTAAGGTCTCCGGTGCCTGTCGAGGCGGCAATCCCCGAACCCGGTGGTGGACACCGGAAGTAAGGGATGCTGTCAAGCTGAAGAAGGAGTCCTATCGGGCCTGGATGGCTTGTGGGACTCCGGAGGCAGCTGACAGGTACCGGCAGGCCAAGCGGACTGCAGCCCGGGTAGTCGTGGAGGCAAAAACTCGGCCCTGGGAGGAGTTCGGTGAGGCCATGGAGAAGGACTATCGGTTGGCCTCGAAGAGATTCTGGCAAACTGTTCGACGCCTCAGGAGGGGGAAGCAGTGCCCTACCAACACTGTTTACAGTAGAGATGGGCACCTGTTGACCTCAACTGGGGATATCGTCGGGCGGTGGAAGGAATACTTCGAGGATCTTCTCAATCCCACCGACTTGTGTTCCGTTGAGGAAGCAGTGGCTGGGGACTTGGAGGAGCACTCTTCCATCACCCGGGCTGAAGTCATCGAGGTAGTTAAAAAGCTCCTCGGTGGCAAGGCACCGGGGGTGGACGAGATCCGCCCCGAGTACCTCAAGTCTCTGGATGTTGTGGGGCTGTCTTGGCTGGCACGCCTCTGCAACATCGCATGGCGGTTGGGGACAGTACCTCTGGACTGGCAGACCGGGGTGGTGGTCCCTCTTTTCAAGAAGGGGGACCGGAGAGTGTGTTCCAACTATAGGGGGATCACACTTCTCAGCCTCCCTGGAAAAGTCTATGCCAGGGTACTGGAGAGGAGAATTCGGCCGATAGTGGAACCTCGGATCCAGGAGGAACAGTGTGGTTTTCGTCCCGGTCGTGGAACACTGGACCAGCTCTATACCCTTTCCAGGGTGCTGGAGGGGGTTCATGGGAGTTTGCCCAACCAGTCCACATGTGTTTTGTGGACTTGGAGAAGGCATTCGACCGTGTTCCTCGCGACATCCTGTGGAGGGTGCTCCGGGAGTATGGGGTCGGCGGCTCCCTACTTAGGGCTGTTCGGTCCCTGTACGACCGGAGCAAGAGCTTGGTTCGCATTGCCGGCAGTAAGTCAGACCTGTTCCCGGTGCATGTTGGACTCCGGCAGGGCTGCCCTTTGTCACCGGTTCTGTTCATAATTTTTATGGACAGAATTTCTAGGCGCAGCCAAGGGCCGGAGAGTGTCCGGTTTGGGGACCATACGATTTCGTCGCTGCTTTTTGCGGATGATGTTGTCGTGTTGGCATCCTCAGACCAGGACCTTCAGTGTGCATTGGGACGGTTTGCAGCCGAGTGTGAATCGGCTGGGATGAGAATCAGCACCTCCAAGTCCGAGGCCATGGTTCTCAGTCGGAAAAGGGTGGATTGCCCACTTCAGGTTGGTGGAGAGTTCCTGCCTCAAGTGGAGGAGTTCAGGTATCTTGGAGTCTTGTTCACGAGTGAGGGAAGGATGGAACGTGAGATTGACAGACGGATCGGTGCAGCTTCTGCAGTAATGCGGTCGCTGTACCGGTCTGTCATGGTGAAGAAGGAGCTGAGCTGTAAGGCAAAGCTCTCGATTTACCGGTCAATCTACGTTCCTACTCTCACCTATGGTCATGAGCTGTGGGTCATGACCGAAAGGACAAGATCCCGGATACAGGCGGCCGAAATGAGCTTTCTCCGTCGGGTGGCTGGGCGCTCCCTTAGAGATAGGGTGAGAAGCTCGGTCACTCGGGAGGAGCTCAGAGTAGAGCCGTTGCTCCTCCACATCGAGAGGAGCCAGCTGAGGTGGCTCGGGCATCTATTTCGGATGCCTCCTGGACGCCTTCCCAGGGAGGTGTTCCAGGCACGTCTCACCGGGAGGAGGCCCCGGGGAAGACCTAGGACACGCTGGAGGGACTATGTCTCCCGGCTGGCCTGGGGACGCCTCGGGGTCCCCCCGGAAGAGCTGGAGGAAGTGGCTAGGGAGAGGGAAGTCTGGGCGTCTCTGCTTAGACTGTTGCCCCCGCGACCCGGCCCCGGATAAGCGGAAGATGATACATACTGTATACCTTTCCAAGGTTACACCAGACCCCTGTTGGCCTTTATTTTCCAGTAATATTATGATAACGACCATTTTGCTGTACATTTATAGCTTGCGTTAATGTTTGTGTAATCAGTCAGTCTGAGTTTATAGACACCATCATATTACGTTTTAACAGTTCTTAACATTAACCCTGCTGGGAGCTAATAAACGTCCCAATGTTAACACATCTCTGATAATTGAGAGTCAGAGGGACCTTTATATAGAGCTGTCTGTAGACTGTTAAGACCAATTTGACAGTGCAAGGAGCATTGAAAAAAAAAAGCCTCAACCGGCCTAACCAACCAAGCAACACAGGAGACAGCATCTACTTAGAGCAGCCATATTTACATATGAGATTAGCATTCATGTCCACACTTTGAATTCATTCATCACTATTAACTCCATTTCTGCTTTACCAAAGCAATGCTTTTAACTCAGCAAGCAATGTTGACATAATTGTTTTAGATGAAAATTGAATGCAAATGATGCTCCATTGTTAAATTAGATCTTAAAAGGATAAAATGAATTATTTATTCACAATATTTTGTCCTCACTAATATTTTTACATCTGTAATTATTAAAGTAGCACTATATGTCGTTGTGTGTTGTCCAAATGAAAGATGACATTAGGCAGCAAAGTATTGCCTGCACACATACATACTGTACTACAATCATTCATACACAAGTACACAGAGGATTCGCAGCGAGCCGGAACTGAACAAAAGGGATTATGATCCCCCCTTCTGTCACCCTTTGGTAACGTTGGGTGAAAATCCTTTGAGCAACTTTGGCGCAAATTTATTAATATGATTTACATAAAGTTAAAGTTCCCACAACCAAGCGGGGCACTCTAAAATAAGGCAGCGTGACAGAGTCCATGCGTTATATATGCCATGCCTACGGCTGGAGGACTCTCCGGGGAGCGCTGGCCTGAAAATGACAGAAAGTGAGGAAGGAGCCCAGATACAGTCGAATCACTCATTTTTTCCTGCATAGGAGGAAAAAAAAGGGACAAAACTGCTCTATAGGGCTAATGACCGAAATAACATTTTTCTATTTTCAAACAATCTCAGGAGCAGTGCTTTTGACCTGAGATGTGCACTAAAATAGGTTTTATAGAGAGGGACCTTTTGAATGTGTGTATCTGTGACAGAGATGTCAGAGGCTTGAGAGCCCAAATAATGCACAGGGGTGAGATCACGTAAGGGTGGCGTCACACTGGTCCATCCAGACTGACAGTTGATCCAACAAATCAAATTCTCTGGAATATTTGTTATTTGTTGACCAGGCTGCATTTGGTCATGTAGATTTCTGGCCTCGGCAGTGATGCAGTTCAACAGGAAATAATGCGCAGAGATACAATATTCTCAAGCACACAACAGTGATTATATGTTTTAAAGGAATTCACAAACGAGAAAATGGGTCAAATGAAATAAAATACATAAAATAAAATCTCTTTATTGACCTTGGATTAAATCATCTGACTCAGTGCTCATATTGCAATTTGATTTACATTAATCTATTAATTGACACATTTCTTTACAGGATGATAATGATCAGCAAGCCAAGGAATGATGGCACATTTGACATGTCATGTGGAGTGGCAAATGTCACAAGAGCAGGTGAGAAAACAGCAACAGATCCTAACATAACTCCAGCATACCCTTCACACAGCAAGACAGAAAAGCAAGCTTATTATGAGGCCATTCATACCCTAAAATACACATACTGTTGTGAATGTTAATAAAAGTACTCCAAAACATAATATTTAGAATTAATCTGAATATTAATTTACCTCAAACAACTGGGGGCTTTGTATGGAGTCAGTTAACAAGATAGAAATGCAGTTTCTTTTCTTTTTTTAAAGCACATAACAGTGAATGAATAAGCACTGACAAAACATATGTTTGCTGCTGTGGTCCTCTGTTTTTGTCAGGAAATGCATAAACCACATCAGCATATTAATTACAGGGACAGGATCCGTGCTATATTTAATATGCACACTGCATCACTGGCATTACGCGACTTTGTTTTCCACTCAGGCCATCGTGTCAGCAGTAATCAAATCTTAATGTTGACAACAACACCTCGCCAATCAATTGCACGGGGGAAATGGTCGCATTTTCCCTTCTGAATTTTAATCTGTCTCTCTAACCGCTTTTGGTACTGAGACTGGGTTTCCAATGTTAATAACGGTGGCCTGAATTTCCTAGACTGTTTATTTATTTTGCAATATAATGTTTTGGCCCAACCAGCCAAAAACTCCAAACTACCATTGAGGTTTCTGTATTTGTTCCATTTACCTCAACTGACGTGAAATATCTAAAGTGCAAAAGTAATTTTGGTAACAATTTACAACAAAGCCCTGTTAGTTATCACTAATTACTACATTAAATAGCACTAACTAACAATGAGCGATATGTTTGTTACAGTATTTATTCGTCTTTGTTAACAAAATGCAACTGTTGGTTTCTTAGTTCATGTCATCTCAATAGTGATAATAAACAATATAAACAGATACATTTTTTTTGGAAAGTAATCTTAAAACCTCCAGCTAGATTAGAAACAACTTTGAAAAACAAAGTTGCTCAAAATTTTCTTTGGATAATAAATACTGTATTTTCTCACAGAAGGTCAGTTCAATATTTCAGTCTGTGGCTGGTGTTGGATTCCACACTGTAACCTGTTTTGGAATGTGTTGTTTGTTTTAGTATTAAAGATCGCAGCTTTAAATCACTGCTGGTGTTTCTTGTGTTGAGGTGAGTGAGATTACACTGACATTTCACTGAAGATGTTCTTTCTCTGCAGCAGATTGAACTGTTTCCCTTAAATATTCTAACAGAGAAAACACCTGTGACCACTTCACAGAAATCTGCATTTAAAACTATTCCAGCTGTGTTCATCTGTATGATGGAGCAATACTGACCTCTAGTGAATGACACATCCATCTTTGAGTTTATACCTCACTCAATGTATTGACATTAAGCATTCAGAAGTTATTTTGAAAAGGTAAAGTCTGTACTTGAAAAAAAAAGGCAAAAAAAAAAAGCGATCACAAATAATGTATTAATTAAAATCAGATTTTTCTGAAATATGCTTATGTATACATTATGTTTCAAGACACTTCAAGTAATGTTGATCACAATCTTATTTTACTCATAAGCTATTCTTAAAAAATTATGATAAATCATGTTTTAGGGCTGTATGTAATCTTTGGGAAACCTGTTTGGAAACAGTAATTTTGCATTAGCTGCATTTTGATGCATAAATCGCTTAAAGCAAAACTGAAATGAGTTTTGTGGCTGTTGCAAATGGATAAGGCTGCCTTCCAAAATATATCTGATAATCTGTGTCATGTACATTTAACCTGCACAGATATCTATTAAAACTCGGCATATTATGCATTTTAATTACTGCATACCTGAAAATATAACTCATTTTTATATTTTTACACTGCCCCATCTCTCTCTCTCTGTTGGTGAAGCTTTCATATGACATATTGAGGTAATAAAATGTCTCTCCTTAGGGACAGCCACACTTACTCTAATTAAACACTTATGCTGCGACCTTATTGTGCCAGGCAGTTACCATAGAATCCTAATACATCTTCTGGGCTCCATGTCAAACTAGATTTCCCTTCTCCAATTTACAGAGAGAAGGGGGAAAAAGATGCAAGGTCATTGCCACAGAGGGCCCAATTACATGAAATAATCTCCACCGTAAAAACAAGCTCTGTTGAGAGTGACACAGAATACCTACAGCATTGTGTATGTGTGTGTTTGTGTGAGTGTAAGGAAGTCGCCGAGACATAGACACGTAATATAAGAAGTGAATATGCTTGTAGCTGTCAGTAATCAACAACTTGATGACAATGAGGTCATTTTCTCAAGACAATGAAGTAATTACAGCTTGATATTAAATTTATCATACCATGTGGTCTAGATCTTGTTGCTCAGACCGAGATTAAGTTATGCGTTCAAAGCAGAAATTCTTCAGGATGCACTTCTATGGATATTTGTGTAGTTCAGGTTTAAAGGGTTATTTCACTCACAAATTAATATTCTGTAATCATTTACTCATTCTCATATCATTCTAAACCTATATGATGTTCTTTCTTCTGTGGAACACAAAAGGAGATGTTTTGTAGAATGTCCAAGGAGCTCTATAATGATGAAAGTGAATGGGACAAATGCTGCAGAAATGACACTATAAAAGTTACTTATATTGTTATCCAATGGAAGACAGAAAATCATATGGGAATGGAATGACATGAGAACAAATAAAGATAGATATTTGCATTTTAGGGAGAAATTTTCCTTTAACTGATTAAAAATCATCCTAACTAGTTGTTGACTATTATGGATTTTTTTTTTATGGCTGATGGCCATGACAATATCTTAGAGAGCAGGGTAGCTGAAATAAACGCATATATTTTCACACTATTTCATTTAAAATATTAAATAGCACATGCATAACATTTTCTGCAATGGTATTAGTAGATAAAACATAAAATCTTACTAAAATTATTAGAATTAATAAAGCATTTGGAAAAAAAACACTTATAAATAATAAATAATATATCTATTTTACTGCACTTTTTATAAAATGCAGTTTAATTTGCTTCCCAAGCCAAAATACAAAAATAAATAAATAAAATAAATATGATATCAATATAAATTACATTTAAAATCACTTGTATTTACACTTTATGCTTTAGATAGCAGGTACTTGATTATGTAATTCTCTCATCATTCTTATTATAGGTATTTGTTTTAATATTTGCCTTTCAGTTATTGGACAGAACTGCTGATCAAAGACAATAAACTAATGAAGATGGAGAATGAGAATGAGAGCTCATGCGCAACTCCACAGGCCGTTGGTTCCAACACTTATTAGGTGAACAGAAAAACTCAGAAAAGTGCCAAATATCGGCCGATAATTTAGACCTCTGCAACATATCGGTCATATGCTCCCACTAACCATTTAAACGATGAGACTCTGAGTAAATGTGAACTGTGAGAGTGAAAGAGGCATGTAGAGAGGAAGGAGGGCTTGGACAGTTTGCCGATACTGGCCATAATGTTGGTCCACTCTTCGTGGAGGGTCACAGAGAGCGCCCGTCACCAGCTGCCACAGGGGGAAAGAGATTCATCCATCACACCTTCATATGCCGCTCCATTACAGTCACCTGTTTTCACACCTGTCTAATGCCAGCTGACCTCTTTCAACATCTGTTTACCATGCATTAATTACCGTAGATATCAGGAGAGACTAATGCTTCTTTGAGAGCATTTGAACTGACAGGTTTAATTACGGTCTGAGCAGTGCAGTGATTCTAATGAAGGTTCATAGAGGAAAGGAGATTGTGACAATAAGGGCTGGCAAGTGAACACATTGGAGAGGACGCAAAAAAAGGAAAGAGAATCATGGAGTGCAGTTCAGTCGTGCCCCACATATGTGCAGTAGCCCGGCACAGGACTGATGAGTCTTGCACTGCGGTGTCACTGGGCTGCGCCCCATCATGCCACCTCCTTCAAAAACACATAATAAATACACTCCATCACAGCGGCCCAGGCCAACCACCACACACACACACACACTCACACGCACACACACACAGAGGGAATTAATTATAGATGTACATTACATTACTTTCATCTTCTCCCCTTTTCCAGAGATGGGACACACACATCGTGGTGACTGATGAAGCAGTATTTCAATACCTCCCTCAGCAACATGCGGGCTGGAATGGGCACACACACACACACACTCATGCTTCTCATCCTGTTTGCTGCTCTCTACTGCTTTTTCAACTTAAAAAGATCTTCACTGAATGCCGTTTATTTCATCTGTGATCTTTTATCGTTCCACAGAGGTGTGTGAAGACTACAGTAAGTCTAAATGCTGATCTCGGCATTGCGGTCTCACAGGGAAACATCTCTGTAGCAACTCAGTTCGGAGGATTCTATCAACCCACTGGCAATCCTTGGATATTGTTATGTGTAAATAAACAATGAGCCTTTTATTCATTAAAGAATCCTGTAAAAAAAAATGGATCATGGTTTCCATAAAGATATTGATAATCATAATAATCAGCATTGATAATAAGAAATGTTTCTTGTGCAGCAAATCAGCATATTAGAATGATTTCTGAAAGATCATGTCTCACTGAAGACAATGTAGGTGTACTGTTGACAATTCAAATTTGTCATGATAGGAGTTAATTACATTTTAAACATATTAAAATACAAAGCAGTTATTTTAAACTGAACTAATAGTTCACAATATTACTTTTTTTACAGCATTTTTGATCAAATAAATGCGACTTTGTTGAGTGCAAGAGACTTCTTTTAAAAACATAAAAAATCTTACAGGCCTCAAACTTTTGAATGGTAGTGTAGATCATTTAAGATTTAAGATTAATTTTTGGTAGCACTCTTTTTTACAGTCCTGTTTCCCATGTACATACTATGTACTTATTATAATAATTACTATGTAATAACTAGGTACTAACCCTGAACCTACCCCTAAACCTAAACCTACCCCATGTAGTTACCTTGACCTACCAGAACTTTCTTAGATATATACACTGTAAGTACACTATAAGAACCCTATATGCTTAGCTTTGGGCAAACTAACAAATTTCCAGTGCAGTGATGGCAGATGAAAGTTATTGTGAATGATGATAATGATTCCTTATGAGAGTGTGTATGATATAGGAACAGTGCTCATATTGTATTAATAACCAAGATATGAAATGCATAAAACAGGGATTCCCCATTTTCCCCAATCATCCCCAATTTTATTATGAATTTTATTGCATTATCATATGGCTCATGTATTTTTACAAATTAAGATAACTATGAAGAAAAGACAAAGAAAATGTAACATAGCCTATAGACGAAGAGATCCTTTAGTCTGATGGTAATATTGAAGTAATAATGCTCTCAGATGCAACTTCAGTTCAATAAGTGAGTCTTATGTTGACAGATTTGTGGAATTCATTCAGTGAGAGACTTCTCAGACTAATTCACAGCTGACGAGTGTGTGAGGAGCAATGACAAATTCAGGGAATTCATTAACTGAAGGATTCATCAGTCTGATTCAAACCACCAGCTGCTGAGTTGAATGATTCATTACAAAAACTGACTCATAAGAGTCAATCGTACATGAACCAGACACGCTGTAGTGTGTGTGTGTGTGTGTGTGTGTGTGTGTGTGTGAGGAGCATCACAGCTGAAAAGCAATGCTATGCTATGTCAAATGAGAAACACATAAGTACAATTTATTCCCAAAAACTTTGGACACAAACTCATAAAAAAGGAAAGCTCTGTAAAAGCCGGAGCATGAAGGACAACACTTACAAACCAAAGCACAAGGGGATGGATGATGAGGGTGGTGGACGTAAAAGATGAAATATACGAAGGGTGTGGAGGGGTCGGGGATTCAAGTAGAGACGACCACCTATAGTGTGCAGACCTCTCTCTATCTTCTGTGTCCTTTGCCTTGTCCCCAGACCTTGAACACGGTCTGCCTAATTTATTGGCTTGGCAATTTTGCTGAATGGGAGAGAAAGTGTGTGTGTGTGTGTGTGTGTGTGTGTGTGTGTGTGTGTGTGTGTGTGTGTGTGTGTGTGTGTGTGACGGAGAGAGAAAAAGAAAAATACAGTAGAGAGAGAGAAATAGAGAGTTTTCAGCTTCAAGCTACTGGTTCAGAACATCCGGGACTCGCTTCATTAACTAGTCATGCTCTTAGCTATGACATTTCAAACTTGTTACCCAGCTTTCTAATTGGCATGAAAAATTGAGCAAAGCTCCAAACAGTTGTGGCTGCATATTAAATCCTGATATGACACCATGTTTTTGTCCTTTGGAGAGTGCTTTTTTTTTTACCCCTTTTTATTCTAGTTTGCCATTCTATGGTCATTATCACAGTTTCCAAACATTCAAAATACTATTGTATTACAGGCTTTCTGGTTGACATGAGGTTAAACAGACAAAGAAAATTGTCAAATGTGAGTCATTAAAGTGAATTTTAACAGTTAAAGTCATTATTTCATTTCTGAATTTACATCATACTAAATTATTTTAAAGCAAAATATTTTCGGAAGCACTTATGTGTTGGAATGAACAGTTTTGAAATGCATTTAAAACAGAAAATTTATTATTAGGCATCTTTTTCTTTTTCTTTTTTTCTTTTTTTCAATGAGAGCTCATTGAATTTCACAAATGTGAAAGATGTTCTTATTTTCTGAAACAATTAACATAATATTTGTTAAAATACACTTCATTAATAAAGAAAGCAGATAGCTTTGCCATTTTCATGCCACTCTGTGTTGTTTTCAGTGTTTTTTTTTTTTTTACTTTGATCTTTGCCCTTTCCCTCTTTTTCTTAATTTGTGAGTCGTGAGTTATGAGTCCGTACATATATATATATATAAGAACTTGCATTCATTCCCAGGAAAATTTACAAAATATTGAAGGAACATTAGAGATTGTTGGAAATACTCTAGGTTTTCAACAAATTATTAAAGAACATTTTGCTAAAGAAAAAAAAAGAAAGACTTTATTTATAACAGAACTATATGTTGAATCTATAAAATTACAAAAAATCTATCTTTTAACCCAATGATGAGAAGCAATTCCTAACAGATCAGTCCTGCCTTGGGAAACTCTATTATTGCACACTAAGAAACTGTGACACATTATAAAAACATGTCTGTACGTAGCTATTGCTGCTGCAATTAAAAACCATGAGATAATGAGTTCTTCCACTGTGCAGATGATGATGAGGGCATTCTCTTTGCCCTTCGCTCTGCGTCACACCAAACAACCAACCGCCAGAGTTTGATTGATCACATTCAGTGTTTCGGGGTGTTTGCCGATGACCAGGATCCTCATTAGGGCCTGCGCCTGATTGGTGCACCAGTAATGAGTCTCCATCTGCTGGTCACCCCTCATTTTTTTCTTTTTGTTTCCTAAAGTATTCATTGGCTAATTATCACACAGGTAAAAGCATTTAATGAGTGAAGGGCTGATCTGAGAGTCATTAAGAACACAGAAAAGCAAAAGGCTAATTACTGCAATTTCCTGTACTCTTCCTCATTAGTTTGACCCGCAGTTTTTGGCAGAGGGGTGTGGATTCTGGTCATAACAAGGAGCTGAGACGTAAATGGGGGATTGTAATGACTCTGCCCTCCAGGGGAGAGAGCTAAAAGTGTGATTGTGTGGGTATGCATGTAGACGGATGCTTATTTACTCCATTGAACATGGGTTTCAGAAAGGGGTCACACCGCAGAACTATACTGTAGGCCTAGAAAATCCAGCTCATTATAAAACACAAGAATAAATCTGATGAGATGGCCACTTCCTGTCCAAAAACAGGCCAATACAGCCTGATTACCTGTGCTGCAACGCACAAGTCAGGGCTTCATATCTAGAACACTTTTTGAATTGCTTTGAAAGTCATTTTGTCTTCCCTTGTCTTTATATTCAGAAACTTCTGAAGAAAGCATGGAAAGGTGTGAAGAGACCCTTCAACCATTCCTGCTGATGCCCACTATACTGTAGACCCCAATGCCCAAATTCACCAAAATGGGGACATATTTCTCTAAACGTAGTACAAAAAGTTATTTAGAAGTACATTTCTCAAGTCCTCAATAATAGCCAGCCATCTGAGGTATGATGTAATGAGTTGTTAACACATACAGAGGACTCGGTCAGCAGTCTAGGGTCCGTTGGGCAGTTCATGGCGTTCATTGTTGGCCGATAGGGACGGTGGTGAAGTAAGCGAGTGTGAGGCGAAAGGAGACTTCATTACGCCTCAAGCTACTTAACCTCAGAAAACGGTCCATAATTTGTGCATAGAGCTAAATCCTCAAGCGGGCGTGCACCGCGACTCAAAGCACCGCGACTTGATTCACAGCAGTAAATAAGCGTGACCAATTACTGCCTTTCTTTCCCTTCCCGCTGACCATAATCCTATTCTGCTGGAATGTCTTACAATAAGGACACCCTGGAAAGCGTTACAGCACCACCTCTGTGTGCTCACATTAGGAAGGGAGGCAACAGAGAGAGAATAACTGTTTTTGGCTTGGCTCTGATTTTGATTGTTTTGTTCCGTTCCAACTTCTTTATTAAGCCTCAAGTGTGACCTTTTCCTTTGAGGGAAAAGTGTGGAAAATGAAGAACTGTAAAGCCACGGTAAATGTCATTGTCCTGTCTGAGACTAGTGGTTAATGCCTGTGGCGAGACAGGGGATAGGAAATATTATAGTTGACTCAGATGAAGAAAGCTTTTTAACTTCGGGGTGAAAAGGAAGAAAAAAACAATGGCTTACTAACATTTTGGTCATGTACCATAAAACATATATCTGAAGCATTAATAATGGTGAAATATTATATATATATATATATATATATATATATATATATATATATATATATATATATATATATATATATAAATGCTTTCAACATTAATAATAATAAAAAGGAATGTTATCCAAATCAGCATATTAGAATGGTTTCTGTAAGACCATGAGACTGACATCTGGAGTAATAATGCTGATTTGTTTTTCTTACCTAACCCAAACTTTATAATCAATGTATTTAACATAGAACTATCATAGTTAAATGTTAATATTCAAGGTTTCTCTCCAACTTACCAGAATGTGAATGATCTCAACAAACAGATAACTCATATATACCATGTATGAGAAGTTCTTTAGAAAGACCATTCGACAAGCTGCCAAAGCTCAACTTGATCCAGACGCACCAACCATGATGACTGCTTTGGGCTGCTCTAAAATCTATATCTGCTGGCAGAAAAAGTGATGATACTGATGATACTGATAAAGCAATTTGAAAAGTCATGTTTGATAAATCATTTTCACTACAGTGTGCTTCGTAATAAGCTAACACACTCTGTCATATCAAAAGAGTTCATTAAATATCAATTCGTGCTCTTCAAAACATAACGTTTAATCGTTGGTTTGGTTGAAAAAGATGTAGAGATGACAATGAAAAAGAGTGAAAGCCTACTTTTGGAATAAAAATAATTTCTAAGATGAAAATGAAGTATCACTCAACGTTATAGCCATAATATGTATTGAAAACTCCCAGATTTGTTCAGCAAACCAGGATAAAGTCAAACAGATAAAACATTGCTGATTTAGAGGAGCCAGGCCCAGAGCACAGAAGAAAACTGAACTTTCTGCCATGGCAGCATAACTATGTGCAAGGGGCCATCTGGCTTGGAAATATATCCCAGTAATTGTCAAGGAAGGCCGAAGGTTGAAGGAGAGCCCAAAGCCTGTAAAAAATAAAGATTGAAACCAAATGAGTTCCATTTCCGAGGCTAGTGTGGCCATTCCTAAATGTGGTGCGGTCTGTGATTAAATTAAGACCATTTTTGCTCTGTGCACATAAGGGTTCCATCTCATTTCACATTGGCAACTAAAAACTCATTAACAGAAGCTGAAATAATTTCAGAAATGATCCCTCTATTTAAATGGTAATAAATTAGAGACTCTGGACAATTCATTGAGTGCTGCCTCCTTAACCAAAAAATCCAATTTAATGCCCCTTCATCTTCCAGATGAGCATCGCACTCATCTTCTCCTACAGAGAGAGGTGTAGGTAAAGGGAGAGAGAGGTTTCTCATTTCAAAGATCTATGTCTATAAACCCTTGAATATGAGTCTTGTCTTGGTGACATCACAAAAGTGTTTCAATGGGATTGATGTGCTTTGTGCGACTGTTCATTAAGGAATTAAGAGATAATTGAGATCATGTAGTGCCACATCACAAGAGCAAGGATTTAGGGCATTACAGGCATCAGACGCAGGCTATCTTTTACTGTTGTCAGCATGATGCATGTGGGAAAAAGATTGAGAATTACAGGAACTGACAGCTTTCCTGTCAGAATGAGGCAGTCAGCATTTTTCATGTTATACGGATGAGTTCCTGAAGATGTTAAAGGAGAGGGGTGACACTTTTTGTGGCAAGTTTTGAAAACATACAGCACTTTCTGTAAATGTAACTGCATTTTCCCATTTGGAGGTCATCTGTGAATGGGACTCGTTGTCAAAACAGTGGCAGATCAGCTCTGGTGGTTTGCTAGGCTTTTTGATAGGCTTCAGAAGTTGTAACATTGCCTGATTAGTTCTGCGTTGATTCTATGCATGAACAAAACTGTAAGATTAATGGTTTGGGCATGTGCAAAGTCAAAAGTTTGAGCCAATTCAAAGCTCTAAAGAGGCTCACACAGTGACTCCAAGCCATTTAGTTATAAAATTGTGAAACAGGAGTCGAAAATCATGAATGTAGAAAGAAATGTTGTCAACTTCGACAAATGCTGTGACACGGCTATTTAGAAGTCACCCAGAAGACGAAAATAATTTACATGAAAAACTTTAATACTTAGAGGTTTTGAGAAACCTTCTAAAGGCCTGTTTAAAATAAGGCCAATAACTAATTGCACTCATTATGTAAGAATAGCAATGTTTACACCACAACTGTAATAATGAAACAGTGGAACAATATTGTTGAAATCACTTTCAGAAAAAAAATTTTTCGGCTGATAAAGGTTACAAAACACTGACAGCCAATCAGAATCAACGACTATAAAGAGCTAGCATTTAAAGTGTCAGGAACACAATACAAAATTGCACTTCATATATAATAAACAGAACATTATTAGGCTCCCTTACGAAAGGAAAATATATTTACCAATATATTTCTTAAAACATATTGTGATATATTGTAATATATTATTTTCCCTTTTTATTTTCTAATATTGTATATATTTGAATATATTTAATAATATATTGATGAAACATATATTATATAATATATTGCAAAATATACAAATGATTGCCGCTTTCAATATATTGCAATATATTGGAAAAAATTAAATATATATAAGAATATATGCCTAATATATTTCATGATATTTTCCAATATACTGCAATATATGTGCCTCTGAGTTTGATCCATAATAGTAGTGTAGTGGTGCTTGCCTCTTTAAACGCCATAATAAAAACCACCCACATTTTTATTATTTTTATTATTATTATTATTATTATTATTATTATTATTATTATTATTATTATTATTATAGCATTTAGCTTATTTTGAATCAATGTTCATTCCAAATTATAATCTCAACATGAAAATCATGAAATATTTTGTGAATTATAAGTGTTTGTAATGTTAAGTTGCATGTTTGGACTAAATCTCTGGATTTACAGAATGCGTTTAAAGTCACTGCTACACTCTGGGATGCCATGTGGTCACAGAGGCCACTAATTCCTTCTTTATGTATACTTCTGTCCTCTGTGGCAGGTTGTGGTAGGGTAATGAGGCTCACTGGGCAGTCCTTCAGGGCTGGTACGTGCACTGCACTCCAGTCCCGGGGCAATGGGATGGCAAAGATGTAATTACATTCAGAGAGTGAAAATAGGAGAAAGAGAACAAGGCAGAGTCCTACAGACCATGATCTTTTCCCTGAGCATGCATACTTAGCACTCCGGGGTGGGACAGTGGGACTGTTGTGATCTGTGGAGACATGTTTTAGCAGTTCACAGAGACCCAAAGGCCTAAATAATGAGAAATCTGGCTTTCGCTAAATAAAGCACAATGACATAGACTCCAGAGTGCTCATCCACTCCCTCTCTGGTGATATCAACCAAAACATGTTTGGTTGTAAGTTAGACAAGTTACTGTCAGTCTGTGTGTTAGTGGTGGGGATCTTTAAGTGACTCTTTCTGCAGGTTAAATCATTATGCCAGCAGACAGCGACAAGTATAATTTGAGTGAGTGGATTCATTCAATCCACTCATTTATCCAGTAACTATGAGTGAGTCTTTGAATCACTCAACTGATTTGTTCAAAAACACTAATTCATTCAGGAACAAAATAGCACAAATATATGTAGTGTCCTGGGATTTTTTGAACTCTACATCTACAAAATGATGAATAAGGATTGTGAATCAGGTTTGTTTTTGTTTTTTATGTGTTTTATTCAACTTATGAATTTATGAAAATGATTGAAGCATCATATATTGAATGGGTCATCGGATCCCCATTTTCCACAAGTTGATATGATTCTTGAGGCTCTTAATAAAAAGTCTAAAACATACTTCATTTAAAGTTTCTCAATGGTAGTGTAAAACAACGCCCTTTTTACCCTTTCAAAAACAGCTCTTTTTAGAGCAAGCTGTTTTCTTGCATGCCGCTTTAAATGCTAATGAGCTCTGCTGATTGATTTAATAAATGCAATCCGAACGCACCCCTGGCTCACACAGCGAGTGAGCAGGTGGGTTAATAACGAGATAAGCGATTATGATTTTGAATTTTGAAAATGAAATACATTTTTTGTCTAGCCAGGGTTTTCAAACTATGTATATATTTTTAAATAATAATTCTAATAAATTTTAATTTTTAACTTATTTCTCTACGCCTACGGCCGGCTTGAAAACCACTCTCCCCTGAATACACATACAACAGATAGAGCTAGAGATCGTGGTTTATAAAGTTTTAAATATTGATATTTTTCTTACACAAATGCATCAGTTCACTTCAGAAGGCCTTTATTAGGCCCCCAGAGCCATGTGGAGCACTTTTTATGATGGATGGATGGACTTTATTTTGCTTCAAAATCTTGACCACAATTCACTGCTATTATAAAACTTGGAAGAGCCAGGACATTTTAAAATATTACTCTGATTGCATTCATCTGAAAGAAGAAAGTCATATGCACCTGGGATGGCTTGAGGGTGAGTAAATCGTGGGGTAATTTTCGTTTTCGAGTGACCTATCCCTTTAAGGTCACCTCAGGCCTTTGCAACTGCAGGATATTTTCTACTAGGAGAACACATAATTCATAAGCTTGATCTTTGGCATTGTGAACACAGTTAAATTGAAAATTAATTGGAAATCACAAACACATTTATTGTAGACACTTAAAAAAGATCTTGTTTGACCCCTGAGACAGAAAATGAATCATATTTCATCCACCATACAATATCACAGTGAAGAAAAAAAAAGAAGAAAACAATCAAAAAAACACTTCTACACGAAGGTGATTACTACATGCGCGTCTTTGCAGGCTTACAAAATATACAACCTCTCATAATTCAGCATCTCTCATAAACATAAGGAAGATTACACCTTTGCAAGAGATGGATCATTTTCAAAGATTATAGTTGCCAGCTGACGGCGGCATGATTATCCTTCATTGCAAATGCTTGCAACCTTGAAAAGCTTTTGTGATTGCTTATGTTGTAAATTACATAGGAAACAGCAAGTCCTCATGAATAAGCACAAGGCAGGAGTCCTTACAGAAATGTCTCGAAGGAAAAGACAGAGATGAAAAATAAAAGCAAAAAAGCTGTAGGCTTTCATGCTTTCCCGGTATTCTGATTGTCTTCATCATTATTGATTTTATTTTTATGTCGTTGCTTTTGAAACCAAATAAATAGCATTTGTGCCTTTGTCTCATTTCAGTGAGGTGGGCTCTCCGGTGGTATCAGGGGTCTCTCTTCCATTACACTTCCAACAGCCTGACTGCCAAAGTCAAAGCTGCTCAGGTGAGCTCATGATGGAGCTCCAGCTGGGAGCATTTGTTTTGTGTGTGTGGTAGAGAAGCAATGGAAGCGTGTCTGATGTATTCCTGCTGTCTTTCTTCCACTGCATATAGGGTGACATTGGGTAAAGTGAAGCCAAGGGCAGTATGATGAAGCCCTGTGCCTTTATTACACATGGGACTGCTGGGTCTCACACTCGTTTTCTCCCTTCTCTCGCCCTGTCTTTTTTTTTCCCCGTATGTTTTGCATGTGTGCTGCTGCCATAATAGACACTTTATATGGTATATTTGATATGTAATATGTTTGTCAGTGTCGTTCGTGTCTTAAAAATGTATTCTAAACTACAGCTTTTTTTTTTTTTTGCATTTGAGAGCAGAAGTCTGACCAGTTCATTTTCTCACCCGTCACAATTTTGGAGCAAATTAATATTCAGTTCTCCTCCCAGTTTGATTCTAAATAGGTTTTCGTTAAATAATTAATTAGTGCATACCCCAGAATGAGGGAGAAACTCTTTAAAGTAGATGGTCATTTCAAAAGTGAAGCCAGATGAAAGCAGAAACTCGCGTCAGGATCGATATTATGGTAAGCTCAGGCTGATCTGCGAGACATAACCACTTCAAAGCAGTGAAAACAGCACACATTCCTTAAAAATTGATAGGTGCAAAAAATTAAAAGGAGCAGTGAATGAAGTCTGAGTTTGTATTTGCTTTTGTGATTTTAAATTAAATGAAACATTGAGGCCTAGATCACTACAAATATAGTAAAGCATTTTCCTTGCTTTAAATCCATAGCTTCTTTCTAAATATGAATGAAACATTTTGTACAGTATACAATGCAGCGATTGTTTGTTGAAACAATACAATAACTTTGTTCGTAGTACCCCAAAAAATAAGGATGTTTATCTGCCAGGACATGCAAACAATGCCATAAATAATAATAAAGCCCACAATGTTAAAACAAATATGTTTCATAAATTATCATAGTACTACAAGAAGCTGGAGATGATATAAATTAAAATAGTTTTTCCACCCATCATTAAAATAAGAGATTTTCAGTATCTGTGTGCATGCATGCATGCAAATGTGCATTATATAAATAAATATATATATATATACACATTTCTTTCACTTACATATTCATCTAAATGTAAAAAAAAAAAAAAAAAAAAAAAATTTACAGAGATGTCAGCTTCCTATATAAATCATTTACATGCTGTAAAAATACTATACCACTCATTTCCTTTTTATTGTTTTATTTTTCAAATGATGTGCAAGGTGAATTTCACAGTAGAGATCAACAAATGTTTACTAAACTCTCACACCATACATACAAGCAAACTAAATGAAGAAAAAAAGAACAAAATGCAAAGCAATAATACAGAAAGAAAATAAAACACTGTTTTAACTTATGTGGATAAATTAACTGCAAGCTATGACAAATTAAAAAAATGTCTGTAAAGCATTCACACCTGCAGCAGCCAACAACACAGAAGTATAATTTATAAATTCTTTCAAAGCTTTTATTTAACATCTAGACAGACTAGCGAGAGTAGTACTGTCATGACTTATCTTCTGTAATGCTTTGTGTTCTTAAGACTGACGAAATCCCAAAGAAAGAAGAGAACAAAATCTTAACATTAATGTCCATGTCCTGTGATTCACAATTTTTTTTACAGAATAAAATCAAACTCTAAAAAAAAAACCTAAGAGTAAATATTAAAAATAGAAGAAAAAAAGAAACACACACACAAACACACACCTAAGAAAAAAAAAAACTAAATCAATTTTTCCAAGTTAGAAATAAAGAACAAATTAATTCAAAAAACAACAAAGAAACTGTGCAAGTACAGCAAACATATGGTACAGTATATTACATGTACAACAAACCATTTAAATACAGTACTGTGTATCGACAATAATCCTGAGAATTGTCCATTTCTGGCTCTCGTGCTACTGAGTGTAAATGTGAAATGTGCAGCGACTGCACCAAAGCCAATGCAATTTCAAATCCTTCACCCTTCACCAAAGCCCAGATGAAGCTCGCCCGACATGAGAGCGCATCAGCTGTCCTACTCAAAGACGCCATTCACCACGTCCTCAGTCTGTGTCTGAAAACATAGCGCTGTATTCTGAGACGCTTTCAAGGAAGGAAATAATGTAGTGCAAAATCAGAAACCTGCATGACGAAATAAACAAGAGGCTGGAAAACCAAAACAAACATTGAGACAATAACTTCTAAGACTGACACCTTTGGGAAGTGTCAAGCAATGACAAATGGCTGTAAAATCACTGCATCTTATGCACAAGATTGTCAAAAAAGCAGCACCAAAAACAATTATTCTCTATAGTTTAAGACTGGAAGATAAGGGGATGGAAAGAAATAAAAGAGTGTTTATTTACAGGGCATGTGTGAGCTAGTATAGGAGGACTGGACATTTGCAAAACTGACATTTCCTGAAGTCAAAGCAGAAGCAAACTTTACTGTAAGTCTTCATATCGGCTTTGCTCACTCCATCACTGATGCCCAGGCTTTTCATGTGATCAGAACCTGTAATATATCTAGCAACACATCTCACTGAACATTAACCAACCCACAGAAGCAAAACAAAGGCCATTTTTCTGGAAGTATTCATGAAAACATCATCACTTCAATTTCAATTGTACTTTTCTGAAAAACTTTGACAGAACTAATCATATTGCTTCCATGGGGTGCATACTAAGACTCCTTGAACATGTTTTGGCATTTTTGAGGCATCCATCTTCAAACTGCACCTGTAGGTTTCAGATCCGAGGAGTCAGTAAATGACAGTGGAATGTAGGGCATCCACCTTTTGGCTACCGCTTCTCCAACCCTATCGATGTCCTCTCCTGATCGGAGCTGTTTTGGCTGTCAACAAATTGTCCACTTTTGATTTCAGCTACACATGAAGCTGGTATCCTTTTTTACTTCTCCAATATGGAGACCGAGTATAATCTTGTAACCTCACTAAAGATCTGGCTGGTGTAATGCGAAATTGCAAAGATATAGAATTCGATTTGGGAGCTGGGCTCAACGAAACATCATAAAGTCCAAATGAAAATTTAAAACTGCTGTGATGTTACAGCACATGGGTCGACTGAAAAGAAGGAAAAATCAAAGATTAGGAAAACAAAATAGAGCCACCTATGTGTGCATCTTGGCAAACAAATGACTTTCCATTAATAATCAAAATCCTCTAACTAAATTCTTAAGCAAACCACAGAAAGTCTCTTTGTAGGTGGCATGGACTTATTCATCTGAAAACCTGAAAGACATGACATTTGAAAAATTCAGTATTCACACTGAGCAAAAACGCTCATCATACCCGTATGAATATTTATAGCTTTACATATTTATTTTTACTTTTCTTGTTTTACTCAAGTGTTGCCATACTTCTTGTCATTAAGAACGTTAACTGCTCATGTTCGCCAACGATGCAAGCCAACAACCCAAGCCCAAACAGCAACAAAACCTTTAAAGATATCATGGAGCAGAAACGATTCAGCATCTGCAAAAAAACTAAGATAATTGCACTTATGTTTCACTTTTCTAACTGTAAAACAAGCGATTCTGTGGGTGCTGTGCGCCCAACTGTGGAACACAAAATACTGTTTTTTGTTGCTGTTTTTTTACTCTGTCAAACGGCACCCGAGTTGATTGAAACCTTTAACGCTTTAAGACTTCCCCTGCAGTTCTGGTGTTGGGGACACAAACAGCACCATGTATTGAGCAGTACCACCCTCCTCGAACTCACAGCACTTTCTGAAGACACTGAGGATATAGTTTGGCCACCACACACTCAAAATGGCGGCCAAGGTCCCAGAGGCGGTCCGGCGTCTCATAGACCTTTGTCCATTGGTCGGCTTCATCGTCATACTGGTAGAGAGAGTTCTTGCGGCTGGTACGAAATACAAGTTCTTCTACCATGACTTGCGTGGCTCGAACAAACAGATGCAATCTGCCCTGAAGCAGAAGCACCTTGATGTAGGGGCTGGTGGCTTGCTCGAAGGGGAGGTCTCTTTTACGGCACCAGGTGTTCTGCTCGATGTCATACACTTCCACGGTAAACGTGCGCTGGTGGTTCCTGCAGATGCCTGCGATGTAGTAGATGCAGTTTTTGTATAGGGCCGCCAAGCCTTGAGTGCGGGGAACGTTCATAGATGGTAAATGCCCCCAATAGTCTTTGCGGGGGTCAAAACAGAAGAAGTATTCTCCTAGGACAAATTCATAATAAAAGAATGATCAATATCCAAACTGATGGAAAAAATGAATAAATATGTAATTAATATCACAAGTACAATTTTTATTATGTAGCACCAAAACTCTGGACTCACAGGAGGAAGACTTTTAGTTTTTATTAATAATTTGAATTAAGCTTTATAGTTTTCATTTGAAACTATCACATTTTTAGTAATTCTGTTGTGTCTGTCATTTTTATTAGTTTTTGTTTTTACAAATATTACTATTTAGGTTTAGTTTTTATTTCACTTGTAGTTTTCATTTTATTTCCAGTAAGTGATTTTAGCACTTCAATAATTAGAACAGCTGCTTTGACAACTAACTGAAATATGTTTTTTTATTCTAACTTATACTTCTAATAAAAAAAATTCCCCATTTTAAAAACAAGGCCTTACAAGGTAAAATATAAAATAAAATAAAAGAATGGTAAATATTGACAAAGACAGTGAAGATAAAAATATTTGTCATTATGTTATCTGTTATTAAGAATAAAAGACATTACAAATACACATAATATACAAATAAAACAAACAGTGCTTTATTTTTCAAGTACAGTAGGTGTATTTAGCAGTAGCATTCAAGAAACAGAAATGAACAAATATTAATATAAAAATAAAACACTATGTACATAAACTATACACTGGTTCTTATTAAAGCAACTTGTATCAGTGAGTTTTCTTTTCTTTTTTGTTGTTTTATTAATACTAAAGGGATAGTTCTATAGCTTTAAAGCACATGCAAATAATGTACTTTTGTGACTGTGACTGCGAAGTGGCTGAAATGTTGGTGAATCCCTAATAACGAGTGCTAGTGTAGATCTTTTGTGCTCATGGTTATTGCTGATTTTGCAGAGAGAGGTTAACCCACCTGACCTTACCATCCAAGCAGAGCTAAAAGACATGACAGGCCAATGAATAACAAGGACATGTGTTTGCACGCTGTGATGACCCTGATTTCAGGTGACTCTGCAACAACCCCACTCACCTTGCAGCACATAGATGCGGTCCTTATACTCTACTGTGCTGTGGAACTCCATGGCCACTGGCATGGCACTGACCGCTGTCCAGCAGTTGTCTCTGGCATCATAGCACTCCACAGACTTCAAAGCATTTCGTCCATCCCCTTCATACACTCGACCACCCAGAGCGTAGAGTTTCCCGTAGCAGTGTATTAACTTGCAGCCGATGCGTGCCCGCAGCATGGGTGATCGCGGGAGCCACCTGTTGCCAGCATGTTCATACTGCCAGAAGTCGCTCTCTGCACGATGGTCAATGCACACCTCACTATTGCTCGGCCGATAGCCTCCGGCAATGAAGATGTCGTTCTCTGATGAGACCAAAATGCCAACCTCTCTGAGGTCATTAGGAGGCTTGCACAGCTTATACACCTTCCCGGCAGCAACGTCCAGGCAAGGTACAGTCTGCTTCTTCCCTGAGTGCTTGTGAGCCGCGTCGAAGCAGATGACCATCTCTGATGCAGTCATACCCAGCCGCTGTGGGCAGCCATTGGTGCCATTTAGCCGACCTTTGTCCGAGGAATCCCTGCACAAGGCCAGCGCGAAGGCTGGGGGTATACGGCTCAGAAAGGCCTCGTCCAGTAGGGGCAGGCGGATGCATTTGGCAAAAACCTCAGGTAAATCCGCCTCCCGTCGTGAACAGTCATACTCCAGCCAGTGCACGATGCTTTCATACACGTGCTCCTCTTTTTCCACATTCAAATCATCACTGTTGAGAATGCTGACCAGCTGTTCTTTGGTCAGATGAAGGAACTCATGCTCTCCCATCACGCACAGGAACTTCTTGCGGATGTAATCCTGCGAGCGCTCCCACAACTCCTGGTGGCCATAAGCATCTGCGAACATGAAGACCCCAATGCAGTTCTGAGGGTCCAAACGGCTGATCATGAACTGGGCACATTGGTCTTGGAGGGCTGGGATTTGGAAGATGCTGGCAGCGGTGAACAGTGCCTGCACGTTAGACTCCGTGAGAGTGACTCGTGAGGTGTACGCATAGTCCAGAACCAAATGCATGGACTCTGATTCAACACCAACAATCCGCACCTCCCGCTGACTGCTCTCTGTAAGGCCACTTGTGAACATGGATCTGACAAAAGATAAAACAAACACCATTACCCTGTGAACACAACAAAGCAGTGTCACCGACTGCATATTAGAATTTTACCAGAGGAAAAAAAGAAGGCCATGGCAATCATTTTTATGACAACAAGCATGTAGTTAACTGTGGTATTCCGATGTGTGATTCAAGCGTTAAAGTCTAAATCAGTGGCACTCTGAAGATTATTTAACATTTAATGTGTGGTTTCTTAAATGAGTGTTCCTGGCTCAGTACAATTTCAATTCTATTTAAAGAAGCTCTTGGATATTGTCCAAAGAGAATAGAAACCAACTTCATTTTTAAAGCCAATAATTATCAATCAATTATAATGGAATAAATCATTCTAGAGTTAACTGGTTAACATGGTCATGACATGGAAGATAAAAGACTGCAATTAACTTAAAAACAAGTTTTTATACATTAATGCTGAAAAAGTATCACAAACTCTACATTTTTAATCAGTTTAAAGCTTTCATATCTGTGTATAATAAATCACTGAATAATTCAATCTTTATATAGCATAAATTCAATAAATTAAGGGTCTCTGTTTCACTCTAAGCTTCTATCATTTCACAACTTCTCAACAAATGCTACAAAAATTGTTGATAGTACAAGGTTTAAAGCAGTGATGTGTGCAGATACTACCTGAAGTATGGGCTGATGGCAGCGAGGACATTTCTGTGACAAGAGAATGTCTTGCCATGGTCCACTTCCACGACAATGTCAGTCAGCTGAGCTTCGTCGTACAAGGCTTTAAGCTGCTGGAGAATGTTACAGGCATGTAGGGCATCTACCCCATTGTAGCTTGTGCTTGCTGGAGTCCCATTCTGTACTTGTAACAGCTTTCCTATGTCTAAAAGACAAAAGTGTTAGGCAGCTGAGATCAGTTTTTTCACTTTTAAACTGAAATGTAAAATGGGAACTGAGCTTTTTTCTTTTTTCCTTTTACACTTTATTAGCTCTTGATTTTTTTAGAGCCCAAAACATTGCGTATCAATGCAAGACCAATAGAAAAGAAAAAAGATGAGAGCTCATTCAACAGATGAGCAAAAAGTCAGTGACATCCAAGTTTACTTACTAAAATTCTTTAAGAGATGCTCAGAACAAAAAAAAAATATATATATAATAAATACAATTCAGATAAAACTTATTGTCCATTGACCAACTAACCAACCACATCCCCCACAGGGCATTAATATAAAACTAATTAAGAGCAGGGAAATAAGCAGCAAGGTCCTAAAGAACTAGTATTCCTTTTGACAACCTCAGACATATAATACTCTCCTGATAATCTAATTTAAGAAATGTATTTAGTTACTACGAGTAAGCGAGATTCGGTGCTTAACTTATTAGCGGTGCTAATCCCAGTGCTGTTTTACCGGTTAGCACAACATCAGGCTAGTCCGGTCTCGAGCCATTCATGTCCGGACTGAAGCCTTTTCAAAGCACTAAATAAACCGTGACAATGCTTTAAATATCACGAAACCACAAAGTTAACCGAGTGTTAAAGTAGTTGAATGAATTGTATCGTAACCCAGCGAGTAAATAAGCGAGTGTTTACACAGTCTCTCGCTGAGCTAGTTTCGCTAGCCGCTACCTCTCCGTACTTTTCTACCTAACGTTATATCCAAACAACCACCGGGGTTCGCTGTTTATTTGAACCAACCGTCTAAATTGATCACATTCCGTCTAAAGACAACATTATCACAGATGAATAACACAAAAACAGGCTAAAAAACTTTTTGGAAATAAGTTTGGATTTTGAAGAGAAGATCTAACCTCCACTGGCAGCCATTCTCCCCAATCTGTCTCACGGCGACTGGGAAAACGTCACTGCTGGAACGGAGCCCCGGAAACAGGCAGCAGCCAATCAGCGTCGCTGAACGCAGGTGACAGCCAATAGCCTTTCGAGACCGTCTGTATTCGCCAAATAGTTCAAAGCAATATCAAGAGAATTTTATTATATTCCATTAGGAATGTCTGTGCGTGAGTTTGTGAAATTGATAAATTATATATATGAAGATAAACCAGCATTTAGGATGTACACAGTATATAAGTATACAGTTAATTAATAATATCCAGAACTTAAATATTTATGACAAATGGGTCTAAATATATTATTTTAGGAATATCCCAATAATAAAAAATATTATTCGGATTTCTGAATACTGATTTGGACATGGTCCCCTTGTGGATATTGTGGTTTCTGCCCTGAATACCAATAAACTATGTTATCTTATCTTTCTTAAATTCAAACTTGTCTATTTATATTTTGTTCCAGCTGAAAGTCTGTAGGCTACCTCTTCCACAACCTAAAGCTATGAGGGTAAAACCTGGCTTGATAAACAGAGGCAACCCAGCTCCCACTCTTTCTTTTCTTTTCAGTTCACTTAAGATTTATTTGTATAGTTCTTATAACAATAGTAATTGTTGTAAAGCAGCTTTACATAATTTCAGGCCCAGGCCCCCTGTGAGCAAACACAATGCCACAGTGGCCAGGAAAAGCTCCCTGAAAGTAACAAAGTGTTATCAGTGTTATCAGAGTAATCAGTGGTTTTGGGGAAACCTTTTTCCAGATCAGCCTGTATCATCCAGATCAACTGCAATATTTTCTTCAGTTACTGATTTCTGTAGTTGTCATGCCAGAAACACTCTGAATCCACACTGTTTCAGACAAGTGTGGATAATGCTACTAATGTATGTGTTTTTAGTGATTCCCACTCTTTTTTTATCAACCCCTTTGACCTAAAAAAATTCACTACCCTGAGAAGTTAATATTTAAATAATTGAGATTCACACAAACATCTACACCCCACAGACCTGGTAAATAACAACTTAAAGTCTTGATGAAATTGAAGTAGCAACAGAGCTTTTCTTCCATATTGTGATGTACTGTACACCCCAGTGAAACAGAGAAAAAAAAGAAGAAGAAGAAGAAGAAGAAGGGCAGGGACTTGGTTCTGTCCATTGTGTTTAATTGCATGGAGGCAGATCTGAATGTGAGCTTGCAGTCAATTGTAAGAAAGTCTGTTGTTTTACCGGAATATTGAGTTATGACATTCTAATTAAAAACGACAAGGTCAGAAAATACTTAAGATGATCATGTGCATGAATTAATCATTCGTAATAAGATCAATAACATGCATTTAGAAAATAGATGCGAGCAAATTTTTATTTCTTGTCAACTTTATTCCCAAATCTCTCTCACTAGATTAGCTGACATGCTGTTGTCAATCAGTTCAAGGAAACATTAGTATTGTTTCAAGGTTTGTCTTCAATTATACAGATCTCTGTAGTTAAGAGGCATGCTATCACACACACTGTGATTTTTCCTGGTAATTTATTTCCTAAAATCAATAGTGGTTCCTGCTACATTAATACAGGCAGCCTGAATATGCATTATTCATATTTGTTTCACTTAATAATATAAAACAATGGACTTGGAATATATTAAATGTACTAATTCAGTTTAAGTCATCTATTACAACACTCCTGTTCCAATTACTTCCTGATTCTTGGCTCTCTATGCCCTTATCTCAATCCAGAGGATAAAAGCACATGTTTTGGAACAGCTTGAACTGTGTTCATTTCTTAATGTCAGTCTAGCACAGACTAGAGATCCATTTCGACACTGTCTAACACTGCACAAAAAGGTGATCCAATAAGGCAAAAATGCAGTCCAGGCAATCGATTTCGATTTTTTTTTTTTTTTTCAATTCCACTCCTCCATATCAACTAGAGCAGGGCATGAAATTGCACTGAAATGAAAGGCTTTCTGTTGCCTTTGCTGTATAATATCTTTTTGCTTATGTTTACATTCCCATACCTTGCTACTTTCATATATAGTGCTGGAATTCCTGATAACAGCGCACTATATCATCATATATCCTTGGGACCTCACACTTGTACTAACATCGGAGAAAAGCGGATTTACTGATTCAAAATGCATACAGGTCAAACTTGAAAAGCTGTATTCCTTGCAAAATTCTGATTATGCCCAGGATTGTGGAAAGCAACAATCACACTATAAGGTTTTAACCTTGTAGTATTCCATCAGAAAAGTCTGCCCTGTTCAATATAGCAATCCTACTTGATAAGCTGCTGTACTTTTTATCTGGAATTGCTTCAGGCATTTATGGCATTTCCATTTCAGCTTTTGACAGTAAAGACATTTGCTTTGTTAGCCAGTCACATTTTTCAGTGCATTCACACCTGTCAGGAACAGACAACACCAGTTACAACAAATATAGCCTTGTTTAATATGCACTGCATCCCAAATCAATTTATGGCATTATTAGCATTAGTGTATGGCGTCATCAGGAGCGGGATGAGGAGCACATAGGTCTTTTTAAGTCTTGTATCACCCTTTTGCAATTATGATGGCTAACAGTACAGTATCCTGCATCCATTATTTATGGATACTAATTAAAATAAATTACATGGACACAAAATATCTGACTTGAGTTTTACCTATATATTATCTTAAAGGGATAGTTATTTTTATGTTTTGTTTTTTTGTATTATTATTATAACTTTTTTTTTTTTTACTTCATATTCATGTCATTTCCATTGTTTGATTTTCACAGAAAAAAATCCAGTAACTTGAAAGTAAGTTCTTTGTGAGCTGTGCTTCATACATCACTACACTATTGACAATAAACAATAAAACCTTTAAGACTTTTGTTCATCTTTGAAGATTTTAATTGTAACTTAAAAGTGATGAATCCAATTTTATTTCGCATCCTGAAAGTTCTGTTTATGTGAACCCTAAACTTCACAACCAGAATTTACATTTTTGTTGAACTCAAGTGCTCTGCATTACAAGTGCTGTACCAGTGCAATGCTGTACCAGGTGAGCTACTGAGCAAGTTTACTATATCAGAAAAGTCCTACATATGAAGCTGGATATGTGATTTAAAAAAAAAACAAAATGTAATCATAATTTGCGTGAAAAAGAATAAAAGTTGTTGATGTTTTCTTGTGCTAATTTCTGCTGAAAACTGTAGCAAACTGTTTGGATGAGTTTTGCAAATATCTTTGTAGATGCATGTTTTCCCAATGAGCCTTTGTTGAATGTTGTATATGAAACCGCAAATGTACTTATTTAATGCAAAAACGAACGTGGCTTATTCTGACGCATCAATCAAGTAAAGTATAGTGTTGAGTATGGTTTACGATATTTGACTGCAACAATTTTGTAGTGATATTAATACTTAAGTCCTCTGAAGTGATTTTCAAAAAAAAATCAGTAACTGAGATTCAGGATGATGTCATTTATGTAAGCAAGTGCAAGTGAATCCAAGCCATAATATAATAATACTACATATTAAGCAGTAATAATGCATAATAATTCTGATATGCTACTACGGATAACAAGCATTCTAGAGAACTAATAAATTAAATATAATATAAATAATATGAAATACTAAATAACCAAATTTAGCATTGACAAACGGAAAATTGTAGAAATCACAGTAAAAACAACAACAACAACAAACAATTATTTCTGTTTGACTAAACCTCCTATGTCTGGATTGTAAGGTGGAGGAAATGCGCGCTGAGAGCAATTGCACTTGGTAATAAATTGGCCCACCAAACACCTCTCAGGCTGTGAGATGATCTCACTTCTTTCACCGTCTGCAGCGACAGAGAGAAAGGAGCACAAGGAACACAGATGCCAGAACTGCAGCACTGAATTGCAAAGGAGACGCTGTAGGGGAATGAAATGAAAAGCAAGAAGGAGAGAAAGCAGGGGGTGTAATTGTAGTTTAAATGTATGTTTTAGGAAGAGATGGAGGTAATAGGTTATTATAAGCCTTTGGGGACCCGTGTTAGAGTATCTGCAGATTCTCAGACAAACCGTTCAGTCTCCCGCGTCTTTCCTCACCACCTGTGATGAGGCAAATAGGAGAGCGATGGGAGGCAGCAGTAAATACCTGCCCGTGCTTCCCACCTCATGTTTAAAAAGGGCCTCTCTACCCCCCATACGTGGAATGAATATGCGAGCATCTGCGAGTAGCATGTCCATCATTCATGGCTCCATCTCACGGAGAGAACAATCTTCCAGCCCGGCATGGAAATGGAGCTATGTGTGTCTTAACAATGGTTATAAAACATGCCAGGGAGCCACCTATTCAAATGACTGAACAAGTATTTCTCAATTTGTTTTTTTGCAGAGGAATGCTGAAGACAAGAGGATCCACAATGGCAGAGGAACTTGTTGATTAAGCTGCTGGGCCTTCTTAAATCATCCATCATAGCTTTAATGAAATTCTTTTGTTGACAACATTATGTAGGCAAGTTGCATAGCAAAAAAAAAAAAAAAAAATTGTAACAAATATAAACATGCAATGATTAAATGTTAAGATCTATGTTAGATATTATATCTGTTTGAAAAATATGATTTATTTTGTCTGTAGCATTGTTAATGCAGTATAATTTACTTACTTTTATAGCATATATTAAAATTGAAGTAAGCTTAGTACAACAAAAAATCCTTGCAGAACTTTTCAATTCATTCCTCCACAGCAAATGTGAAGAGTGTTCATGTAGTGTGCTCAAGAAGGTGCTTAAGATTAGGTTTAGTGGCCAGACTGCATCTGTCCTTCAGGTTATTAAAGGGACACTAAGTAGGAATTACTCCCATCTAGTGGTGAAATTGTATTTTGCATTCAAACTAATTTTGCTCTCCAGCGCCTCGCTTTTTCAAATGCGCGTTGCATCTACGGTAGGCGATATGTACCAAAAAGCTTTGACGGGATGTCTTCTAATAGCACTTTGTCGAGTTTTCCTTCAGGTGAACAGGTGTGTTATTTCAAACAAACTGCAACATGACCATAAACAAACGAATGTTACAGTATGAATTACTGACTGTGGAAAACATGAAATATTGTAATTAGTAGTTATGTCTTCTTTATTCGTTATATTTTCTGAATAATGTGCATTGTTAGATATAAAAAAAATATTGTAATATAGATTGTAACACTGACTTACCTGTCGAGAAGAAAACTGGCCACTTCAGCGTCTCTTTTGAAATCTTTATCAAGCATTAGCTCTTTCCACCTAGAAAAAGCTTCCCAGACATTAACTCTTGTTTTCTGTAATCTACGGTCACGTTTCCTTTTACGTTCTATTTTTGACTGTTTTGGCGACGATGTTTTCTTCTCCTGTGGCGCGCATATGTATGGTCCATAATAAGAATGCAATCCAGACTTTTAAACTTGCCGGTGCAGTTTCAAGCGCCTCTCACTGCTCTGCACCTGCGTTTCTGGCTCTGACCGAAAACGCGCTGTGTAAACGCGTTGGCTTAGTACTTTTTGTCCCTCTCTGCTATTATAGTTTTGCAAGATGGCGGAACTACATGGAAGCCTCCGTCGACCTACCCGTCCCATGTATATAAAGATAATAAATTCTTCATTTACGAGGATTAGTTTAAACATTGGCATAGGTATTTGTACACCATTGAGGGCATATTTATGAATAAAAATATTGATTTTAGATAATAAAATACCTAAAAAGTTACTTATTGTCCCTTTAATTCAAATAAATAAGACACAGAGGAACCCGCTGTAAGGGAACTCGTTTATACCTGTCAAGCTGATGGATCCAGTTTTGTACAATCAAGCTTTTTTTTAGCATCCTTCTAATTGTCTCGCTTTCTCTCTTCCTCTGTTTAGCCTGTCCTCTCAGCAGCAGTAAGCCCCATGAAGCTCAGTTTGGGTGCTTAGCTCCGAGAACAGAGAGTGAGGGAGAGGGTGACGGACCCCCATCTGAGAGGTCTCCTGCTCTAATAGCAGAATCGGATTAGAGAAAGTCTCTCAGCACGAGCGGTGAGCGACCGTGTGTGAAAGCTCAGGCTGTCATCAATATCTCTGCAGCCACACGGAAAGATCCTTCAGCAAATCCAATTGCATGCCATGTATTCTGAGGTTCCAGCAGAAACTTATCTGCCTTTTTTTTTTCATTTTTACCCTGTTACTCAGGAGAATGTTCAGCAATCATGTCAACACAGAGACAATCACCTAGTCCTCGAGTTCAAGACTGGGGACAGAAAATGCAACTTTAGTACTTGATCTTAATCTTGCCGTACAGTGACAGCATGCCAGTCAGTCTAACAGACCATCTCTCATATGTTGCTTTCCTTACTGAAAGCAATACCTTTCATAATCCACACGTCTGAATTTACCTTTCCTGTACATAATTTAGCCCATGCAGTATACATATTAAAGTGACCCCACCTTTGGATAT
The DNA here is from genome assembly GCF_023724105.1 of Carassius gibelio. NCBI lineage: Eukaryota > Metazoa > Chordata > Actinopteri > Cypriniformes > Cyprinidae > Carassius > Carassius gibelio. The sequence continues at coordinate 14,593,777 of NC_068381.1, forward strand.
AATGGAAGTTATTTATTTTTATTTCACAAACATTATAACGCAGCTTTATAACCATACTGCTTGGCATGACTGTTTTTGGCAAAATACCAGATTAATATATTCAAAACCATTAATACAGGAGTTTTGATCTCCTTTCGTAAACATAAATCCATGCATGTGGAAATATATATTCACACACACACACACACACACACACACACACACACACACACACACACACACATATATATATATATATATATAGTCTTAGGCTATTAGTATTTTCACCCCCCCCCCCCCAAAAAAAAAAAAAAACATAATATTTTTCTTAATGTGTGATACATGTTTTTACTCTATTTTAATGTGTTTTTCCACTAATCCCAAAGCATCCCCTTGTGGCACACCTTTTTAAAACCCCTGCATTAATCTACACAACGATGACTAATATTCATGACCCCACCATCCACTAAAGAGGACCTTAGTGAGAATGTCTCGACACAGATGTTACGGCCTTAAATTACAGCTTTTTTACAACCCCTGTGTGATACATTAGACTGGATCAAGTAATTTCCAGTGAATGGTACATAAATTTAAATGCACCACACCTAACCTCATAAATATGACACAAGTGTCCTTATCGTCTTAACCAAAACACCATAGTAAATAGACACAGTACAGTCTCAGTGAGCAGCTTGAAGTGTCCAGCTGCCCTTGGGAGAGTGAGACAGACAAAATTCTTAGACAAACTCTGACCTGGAGAGTGTGTGTGTGTGTCTGGGGGGGGGGGGGGGGGGGGTAATAGGTGACTGTTTTTTAGAAAACTCTGAGGTTGAGGGTGGTCGGCATTACTCTGTGATTGATTCCCTGGCTGTGTTTCCAGAGGGCTGGACTGATCCCGGGTCAGTTGAAAATGTTCCAGCTTAGGATCACATCCTGGATATAAATGCATCTGAACCAGCCTCAGGCATCCATTCCTTTAACAAGGGCACCGTAGCTTTACTGCCCTTGCAATAGTGTTTCTCTGTCATGGGAAGAAACACAATACTTTACTCAATAATAAATTAGAACACCTATTGTGTAAAGATAAATATGGCATTTCTTTAAAGGTTTCAGCTAAATTTGTGAAATGGCCAGGTAGGAATAATGAGTGTTAATGTGTTCAGTTATTGTATAACAACAATACATTTTCTGAAAGTTACTGTATGCAAACACCAAATAAGAAAGGCAAAGGCCAAGTTGTCACACATGCAAGATGTAAGCCTTAGCCTGGTCCTAGATGTTCTCCAGCAGTAGTTTTGTACATAACTCTATAAAATTATGTTATTATAATTATATATATTTTTTTACAATAATTGTATGTGCCTTTTTTTATTTTACTGTTTACATTTCCTCATTGTGACAACTTACTCCGGTAACAATAAAAAGGGTGTGTTCACCTGTGTTCACTTGGTCCTGTCTATTTGCCACTTTAAAAAGAAAGTGTCTGTTAAAAACATGCAAAGTAAAGAAAATGTAAGTGGAACTAAATTCAGCTACTGTAATTTATTTTGTCATGAAGCGGATGTCTTAGAATAAGAGCCCCTATTTTAAGGAGAATAAATCATCCAAGAACAGACATGCAATGCAATTGTAAGTGGAACTAAATGGGGATTCTATATTGTAATTTTACAGTGATATGGATGTCCTGATTAACATGGTGATATCTTAGATTATGCCTCATAGACACTGTGTCATGTGACTGGATATTTGAGGAAATGAATTATAGCAGTTTCTGCATCAAGCAGAAATTGAGTTTATTCAGGCTGAAATCAATTGAGCTCAGTAGACTGTAGTTAGGCTTCACAGAATTGAGCCTATTGAATAACATTGAGCTGAGTTAGCTGCTGGAGTTAATGTCAACTGACTTGAACTGCTATCTTTTAATTAAGCAAAAATAATAGCAAACGCCAATCTGAAAATGCAGTTCTTAAAAGGATTGAAGGATTTCTCACCCTCAGGCCATTCAAGATGTAGATGAGTTTGTTTGTTCATCGGGTCAGACAGTTCTTGATCTGTAAATATTTCTCTCCTGATTTAGATGAGATTACCTTTTCAGTGGAAGATTTTATAGTTAAGAATGTCTTAATGCTGCTTTTCACTTCACAATATGTGAATTAATCAATGTACTGGAGTCATGAGGATTACTTGTGGAGTATTGTGAGGTTTCTTTCAGCTGTTTGGACTCTCATTCTGATGGCACCCATTCACTGCAGATGAAGACACAAGCTCATCTATAACTTGGAAGGCCTGAGGGTGAGTAAAATTTCAGCCAATTAAAATTTTTGGGTGAATCAATGCTTTCATTTGTTGCAAATTCACTGCATTTCATCAGGCAACAAACATTATGTGACGGTGTCCAACAGAGGCCCGTCTGCGGATGCAAAGCCACTCATTTAGCTAAAGGTCATTTCATCTGACAACATGACAACTGTTAGCAGGGGCCAGTGTTTTGTATTTATGAGCAGGCGTGTGTGTGTGTGCATATTATGTGCAGGAGTGCATGTGCATGAAATACCATCTTTTCTGAAAAAGAAGATGTTTTGACTCCCTTTACATATTTCATTTGAATCCAGCCTAAAAAAAAATAAAAAAAAACTGAACAATTTTAGTCAGAATATGTTTTGTGCTGTGGGATAGAGGTTCTTGGCTTCCTCTTTCCATTTATACATCTATATCCCATGCTTAAATAAGCCCATCACTGTGTTTGTGTGTGTGTGTGTGTGTGTTGGGGGGAGGTGTTGGGTTGTCTCTCTGTGATAGAAGAGAGCTTTTATAAGCAGAGATGGCTGTCTGGTGCAGAGTCATATGAGGAATACTAATGACGGGTCTTTGTGTGACAAAGGCTCTGACCTGGGAAGAGAATGAGCATGCAAACATTTCTAATGTAATGGCAGTAATACAAAGACTGAAATAAATACAGCTGCTAAATTGCACTGGAGGGACTGCACCAGGCGTTTTGATGCTCCTTGAAAAAATACCAGCGGATAAATCTTGAATAACTTTTCCTAATCTCGTTCTCTCTCTATTAGTGCTGCGGCGAAAGTCTTAATCCCTTATGCCCAACAATGGACATTGAGGCTCGACTTTAATATGCAGCCGGGAGAGAATAAATTGCCCATCGGAATGAATCTATCTATCTCCCATTGACTCACTTTGGACATGTTACGACAAGGCAATCTGTTACGGAGATGAGTTTTGTGCTTCTCTAACACTGATGGTCTTTCAGACATCATATTCTCATATTAGAAAACCTGAGTGGCATATAAATGAGTTTCCTTTAGATCAAAGATTCTCAAACAGGGGGCCGGGACCCACAAGGGAGCCTCAGCAAACTTTGCTAAGGTGCAGGGTGAACTAAAATTATTTATATGAACGCATTTCTTAAAATAGAATGAATATATTTATCATTATTGATAAATGAAAATGATCTATCTTAATTACAGTGCCAAAAAACTATATATATAGTTTATATATATATATAGTTATATATAGTTATATATATATAAAATTATATATATATATAATTTTTTTCCATTGCAAACAGGAAGGTTATTGAAAAAAGTAACACAATTTCACTGCAAGAAAAGCACTTTCGCCTGCTCAAAGACTGTATGCAATGCATACGCATCAGTTGAATTACATCTCTATTATGAACTTTGTAAGTAATCAGCAATAGAAAAACCTAACACATCCTCTCAGGAGCAAAGAGAAAAGTAAAAGTGTTATACACCAATACACATCTATGCTCGTATTCACGAAGAGTGAGTATAAGGATGCGCTAAGAATGCAAATGTCATTTCCTCTGAGCGGAAGTGCAACATTGCCATCTGTCGGTCTGGAAAAGAACAGCAGGCGCGCATCTCAGTAGATCTGGAGTTTCTCTTACTGTCTATGAGTAGCTAGATCACGCACTTTAGCGAGTGAAATAAACAACACGCGACCATCTCATTCTGATGGGATCGTGAAAGTAGATATCTCAGTATTAGTGCATCTGACAGGTAACTTCTTCTCTGATGACTGACATGCAGTGATAGGCTAGGTCTAGCTCGGAGACTGAGGTTAAAATGATGGATGGCTTCCTGGCCAAATTATCAACATTAACACCTAAGGGACGCTTCCAGCTGCAAATGGACCAAGGTGTTTTTACTATTAATCACGTGGCTCGAGCTCCCTCGATTTGCATGCAGTGTCACAATCTAATACCTGCATTCCCCTGCTATGCATTATGAGCCGTGAAATCTATTCCAGCGGCCTGCGATTGAGCGGCCACACTCCGCAGGTGTCACATTAGCATAGGAACGGGAAGAGGACGGTGGAAAATGCAGTAATGATAATGCAGTGCAATGGGCTCTGGCGTCTCCAAAGGACTGGTGAATGCTGGGATAGGATTATTGTATGTCGAGATGGGATCGAGAATAGTGTTTGGAAGTAAAGATGCTTGGCAGAAAGTATGCATATTGGAATCTGCATATTTGCATGTAGTCCAGAAGTCTAAACCAGTTTCAGTTTCTGTCATATTCTGCTTTGAATTACACATGACATTTTGACCGAAACAGTATTTTCTTGTAAAACATACTCCAGAAATCTTTGCTTTATTAACAACTTGAAATAATAATAATAATTAATTCCTGTAATCCCTTGTGAATCAAAAATATATTGCAGTATATTGGAAAATGTAATGTAATATATTAGGCATATATTCTTATATATGGGATTTAATATTTATTTGTATCCAATATATTGCAATATATTGAGAGCGGCAATCATTTGTATATTTTGCAATATGATATATAATATATGTATCATCAATATATTATTCAATGTATTCAAATAGATAATTTATTAGAAAATAAAAAGAGAAAATAATATATTACAATATATCACAATATATTTTAAGAAATATATTGGTAAATATATTTTCCTTTCGTGAGGGATGGCAAACCTGCATTTTCAGTAGCCTTTACTCCAGTCTTCAGTCACATTTCTTCTAATTAAATATTTTTGTGGAAACCATGGCACGTTTTATTTATTTATTTATTTTCAGGATTAAAATTCAAGTTCAAAATTCTTTGAAATAGACTAAATAAACTTTGTAACATTTATTTATGTGATACATTGAACAACGTTATAATAAATATTTTAGGAAATATTAAATTTACTCTTTGCAAATATGCTCTGATAAGCAAACTTTCACAGAATTTCTGATTATTATTTGTCCAATTTTAAATGAGATTAGATCTTTTAGGTCTCATGTGTACATATCCATACACATATACTGTACATAAGCCTTATAGTACAATTTAAGTTGTAATGGGTAATGCTTTAACAAGCACACATGCACAAATATACAAAAGTCCAGATGAGAAGTTTATTGCAAACGATATTGCGACAGGACAAAGAAATAAATAAATAAACTGGTTTACCCGGCTTAAATTGCAGAGATTTTGCCTCATAAGTTATCATTCAGTTGCTGCACTCATATGGTAAGTCTGTTATCTTCTATAACTCGTGCTCAACGCACTACGAGCACTCTAACACACTACGACAGTTGGAGATGAAATAGAAATTTTGCTATCAAACACCTACACAAAGGGGAGATGACCTTTGATCAGAAGCCTGTTTGATGTTTTGACATGAAATTTGCATCAGACGGGCTGAAGCAGCGGTCTGCGCTTCAAGTGATTAATGATTCCTCCTGTCAGAGAGACAGAGATCAAAATCCTTTTAGGGAATAAGCACACCTTTAATTCGGCTCCCTAGCTGATGCCCGACGAATCTACACAACTTGTTATGAATGCTTTCGTTGTCTCCCAGCAGTATTGCTTTGTAGGAAAAACAAGGAAGTTTATTTACCATGATGTGATCTTACTTTAAGACCACCCTTCGCCTGTGATTTTATAGATGATTTTAAACTAGGAATAACTGAAGACCCTTTAGGTCGAGTAAAGTCATTGATTGGTCTTTGAAAGGGAGAGGCTGTTTAATTATTCAAGCATGCAAGTCATTTTTGCCCGATTAAAGTACTTGAAACTTCCAGACAGGTGTGTTGAGGCTCTTGATGTTCTGCAGGACACCTCCAGGACTGAGTCTGGTGACTCTGGCATAAATGATAATGTCCATAATATTATCTAACAAACACAACACAAAGACCAGTTTCATTGATTTATTAGTCACATATACCTGTCAGATCAGGTAACATGAGTTTATGTTTCCACCGAAAGCACATCTTTTATTGGACTTGTGTTATCATACTAGATATATCTATGTATCTCAGCTGCATGACAAGTTAAAAGTTCAGAGGACAAAACCAATACCGAGGTTAATAAATCAGTTTCATCATGTTTGCAGTTGTCGACATGAAGAAAGAATAACGTTTTTTTCTCAAAGCATTCGTCTGTCAGGTACTGTACATGTCGTGCCCTGTAATTCAATATTGAAAAACTGTTTATATCCACACAAAATGAAATTTACTCAGCTATGCATGGAATTGAGTAAATGTCAGAACAGAAGAAGAAGAGTGCCAAAGGAAAATACACTGCCTTGATTAAAGGGATAGTTCATCAGAAATTTAAAAAAGGCAGTCCAGTGTTTTCCCAGACCTCGTAGACTTTCATTATATGAAGGAACATGCTCTTAGAAGTTTACTGCACACTAGAGTTGATATTAGAGAGAAAATCACGGGGCCTCGGTTTAAATTTTTTTTTAAGAACTAGGATTGTCAGTAACAATAAATATACTATAGAATAAAATTCAAAGTTATAAATAAATAAAATAATGCAGTTCATCTCAATTTTCATCACAATGTCATGATTCTGCCCTCGTGTCCTTGATTTTTCCTAGTCTTGAGGCAGGATCATGACAGACCCGTGTTTTGTGTACAAGCGCATGGCCTTGTCTTTGGGCCATGTGCTTGTGTTGTCTCGTTCCCTTGCCCCGCCCCCCTTGTTAACCTAGTCGTGTCTTGATTGTCCCATCTGTGCCACCTGTCGTGTCTTGATTGTTTCCCCTATTTAGGTCTCCAAGTGTGCTCTGTCTTGCGTCGGTTCATTGTGATTTGTGTACCTCATATGTGTTCATCATTCGTGATTGTACCTTGTCCTTGAAACTCCTCGAAGTCTTTTGTCCTGCAGTGAGTGTTTGTTAGTAGTTAGTGTTCAGTCTTTGTTTACCTTGTTTATTGTGTTTTGTAGAATCATTTAGTGTTTACCCTAGCCCTTGTTTTCCCCCTCGTGGGTTTTTATTTTCCCCTTTTTGTGAATAAACCTGTTTGTGTTGTAAATCCTGTCTGCACCTGAGTTCCTCCTTGCCAAGATCCTGACAGAATGAACCGACCAAAAAGGAACTCAGCAGGCAGGAGGTCCTCCGAGCTCCAACACCTGTTGGAGTTCCGGAGGCAGTGCTGGACGTCATCCCCCACCGACAGGAAGGGGGTCACCCTCCCATACTCGCCCGAGGGGGAGTGGATCCTCCGTAATTATGCCCGGCTGTGGGAAAGCATCTCCCAGGAGGAGCCACAGAGGTCCCCTCCACCTACCCAGCTGCCAACGATCCCTGAGGGTCGTGTCCTGGCCGTGGCAACCCTGGGGGATCAGGCAAGCCCCTCCCAGAGTCACGAGGTGCCCTCCTCAGCCAGCAGTCTCCCCATGAAACGAGGGAGACGGTTTTCATGGGAGTCAACTTCTGAGTCTTCGGCGTCCGAGACTGCCCTGCCCGAGACCAAACTCCCCCAACCCGCCTCTGACCCAGCTGTGGCCTCTGCACCGCGCCCAAGGAGGAAGAGGAGGAAGAGGGGGCCTGCCGGTCCTGTGACCCTGTCTCCTCCCGTGCCAGCAGCGGAGAGCGCTGGCGTGCCCGTGCCAGCAGCGGAGAGCGCTGGCGTGCCCGTGCCAGCAGCGGAGAGCGCTGGCGTGCCCGTGCCAGCAGCGGAGAGCGCTGGCGTGCCCGTGCCAGCAGCGGTGGGCGTGCCCGTGCCAGCAGCGGTGGGCGTGCCCGTGCCAGCAGCGGTGGGCGTTCCCGTGCCAGCAGCGGAGAGCGCTGGCGTGCCCGACCCAGCAGCGGTGAGCGTGCCCGACCCAGCAGCGGTGAGCGTGCCCGAGCCAGCAGCGGAGAGAGCTGGCGTGCCCGTGCCAGCAGCGGTGAGCGCTGGCGTGCCCGTGCCAGCAGCGGTGGGCGTTCCCGTGCCAGCAGCGGAGAGCGCTGGCGTGCCCGACCCAGCAGCGGTGAGCGTGCCCGAGCCAGCAGCGGAGAGAGCTGGCGTGCCCGTGCCAGCAGCGGTGAGCGCTGGCGTGCCCGTGCCAGCAGCGGAGAGCGCTGGCGTGCCCGAGCCAGCAGCGGTGAGCGTGTCCGAGCCAGCAGCGGTGAGCGCTGGCGTGCCCGAGCCGGCAAAGAAGAGGGCAGTATGCAAGTCGGCAGTCGTGAGAGCGCAGGAGAGTGCCGCGGCCGACTCTGCAGCAAAGACTTTAGTTCAGTGTATCTCATCTCGTAAGGAGATGCCAATTGTCTTAGCGGCTAAAGCCTTTTCTGATTATTTGTCTAGTCTTGTCCGTATCCTAGAAGTCCCCGTCAGTCCTGTCTTGTCCTCAGACCCTGTCCCCAGAAATCCCGAGTGTCCTGATGTCGTCTCCCCGTGTCCCGTGAGTGTTGCCCCGTGTCCTGCTGATGAAGTCATGTATCCTGTTGATGTGGCCCCGTGTCCCGTAGATGTCCCGTGTCCTGTTGTCCCCCCGTGTCCAGTAGATGTTGCCCCGTGTCCCGTAGATGTCCCGTGTCCAGTAGATGTTGTCGTCCCGTGTCCAGTAGATGTTGTCCCCCCGTGTCCAGCTGTCGTCGCCCCGCGTCCCGTAAGTCTTGCCCCGCGTCCCGTAAGTGTTGCCCCGCGTCCCTTGTCTGCTCCTATCATGTCCCCTGTCAGTTGTCCCGAGACCCCTCCCCGCCCCTCACCACCCAGACCTGCCCGTACCCCCCGTCGTCAGCCTTCATCCTGTCCTCCTAAAACTCCTGCCCCACCCACTCACCCTGGTCTGTCCCCCATGAACTTTGTGGTCCCGCCTCCTCCCCTTCCCTGTTTGTTTTTTTTGATTTGTCACCCTAACCCTGCCGTCGTGTATTCATGTCTGCCTTTGTTATTATTTGTCATGTCTTGTTGGTTTGTGTCGGTGTCCCAGTCTGTCATGTCAGTCGTGTCCCGTGTTTGATGTTCCCTTGAGGAGCGTCTGGAAGCCGCTCCTTAAGGGAGGGGTTCTGTCATGATTCTGCCCTCGTGTCCTTGATTTTTCCTAGTCTTGAGGCAGGATCATGACAGACCCGTGTTTTGTGTACAAGCGCATGGCCTTGTCTTTGGGCCATGTGCTTGTGTTGTCTCGTTCCCTTGCCCCGCCCCCCTTGTTAACCTAGTCGTGTCTTGATTGTCCCATCTGTGCCACCTGTCGTGTCTTGATTGTTTCCCCTATTTAGGTCTCCAAGTGTGCTCTGTCTTGCGTCGGTTCATTGTGATTTGTGTACCTCATATGTGTTCATCATTCGTGATTGTACCTTGTCCTTGAAACTCCTCGAAGTCTTTTGTCCTGCAGTGAGTGTTTGTTAGTAGTTAGTGTTCAGTCTTTGTTTACCTTGTTTATTGTGTTTTGTAGAATCATTTAGTGTTTACCCTAGCCCTTGTTTTCCCCCTCGTGGGTTTTTATTTTCCCCTTTTTGTGAATAAACCTGTTTGTGTTGTAAATCCTGTCTGCACCTGAGTTCCTCCTTGCCAAGATCCTGACACACAATTCCCAACCAAAAGCTAAATTAAACTCTAGTAATATTCAGTAAATTAAGTGTTAAATTATGTTAAATAACAATATAATAAAACAGCCTAATATTAGCGTTATGGTAAGTTTTCCTGATCCCGGTTTAAATAATTAATGCAGCCTAACAGTCCTTTAATGGATTTGAATTATAGAAAAGTGATCGTGTTTTGTGTATGCCAGGTTAAAGAGATGGGTCTTTAATCTAGATAGGACATGAAAAACAATAATGTGATAAGTACACTCGCTCAAGTACTAAGCACAAAATGTGTGCGATGTTTAAAAGGGAGCCAGTGCAGACTTGACAGAACCAGACTTCTTCATCCTGGTTCTACTAAGAACTCTAGCTACTGCATTTTGAACAAGCTGCATTACATCCATTACAATAGTCTAACCTTAAGTTCATGAACACACACATTGAGGTTTCTGCATTTGACATTGAGATCACAGGCCATAATTTAGATGAATTTTAAGATGGAAAAAATGTGGTTTTACAAATGCTAGAAACATGACTTTCGAAGAAAAGTTTTCTAAAAATAGCCGACCTATAGGTTCTTAACTGATGATGAATTGACAGCACAGCCATGAAGTGTTATTTAGACAGTGTTCTAGATTATTACATGCAGGGAACCATGGTCTGACAATTAACATCTCTTTTTCCTTTCTTTCTTTCTTTCTTTCTTTCTTTCAAAATTAAGCAGTGGGAAATTACTAGTATTTTTTTTTTGTTTGTTTATCAAGAGATCTAGTGTGGATGTCCTTGGCTAGGCTATGTGTTGATTTAGACAAGATCACTTGTAATAAGTAGTTTGTGTGTAATTTTGGCTCAAGTGTCTGCCTTAGATTAATAAAGCTTGTTAAAGTGCTTTCAAATGGTCATTCCGTCATGCCGTCTCAAGTGGCCACTTTTACTGAAGGACATTAATGTGAGGTTAACATTTTCAAAGTGCTTTTTCCTTTGACAGATAGAGGAAACACGTCATAACGTCCGATAAAAAGATGCTTAGCTGTAAGTTAGAATTTTAATTGCACTCATATATATATATATATATATATATAAACAGTATATTTTACTACTTCACGTTACCGTCAACAGAGAGATGACTCATAGAACACGAATGCCATCTGCTGGACGTAAATGTAAACCCTGTCTTCATTTACTCACTATAATGTTTTTTAAAACCAGTATGATTTTATTTCATCTGTGGGACACGAAATGATGTTTAGTAGAATGTCCAAGTTGCTCTTCTCCATAAAATTATTCTCCAACAAAAAGCACCTGTTGTACGAGAAAGTTAAGTTTGGATGAGAAAAAGAGCTCATTTGAAGTTTCATTGGCTGAAATGGTGATCTATGTTCAGTTCAAATAAGTTGCGTTTGGTTGTTTGGTTTCAGAATATACATACCATGACATTGATATCAAACTTGGGTTGTAATAGCATATAATAGTGAGTTAAATTAATTAAATATGGTAAAACCGACTGGTTCAGTTAAGGAGGAAAAGTGGAAAAACAAAGATATGTAAAATAATTTTCCATGCTATTCTTTTGAGAAAAAGAAATCACAGTTGTCACAAACATATTAAGCAGCACAACTGTTTTCAATATTGATAATAATACAAATAATAATAAAAAAAAATTAAGCATTTAAGAATGACTGGAGTAATGATGTTGAAATTTCAGCATTTCCATCACAGGAAATAAATACATTTTAAAATATATGAAAATAATATTTCAGAATATTACTGTTTTTTACTGAATTTCTAATCAAATAAACACAGTCTCGGTGGTAGTAAGAGACTGCTTTCAAAAAAAAAAAAAAAAAAAACATTTGAACAGTAATGTATATTTTCTCTTCTCCAAATTGTCACAGGCCAGTTGTTTGGCATGTCTTTGCATACATATGGATGTAGTCAGTTACCATTAAAAAATCTAAGAGAAGGGCTATATTTGAGTGTGTGTGAGTATTTTGAGGAACCACTTTGTGGCTGTGATTCTGTTAGACCAACAACTTTAAGATTTCAGCGGCTAAGATCTCAAGCAAAGGGCAAAGGAGATGAAAAAAATGATTGTCCTTCAAAACAAGCAACTCAATTCTGCCTTCAGGGTGTACACAGAACATTACAAGACTCTCCAACTCATTATCCATATTGTAAAGCCCCACAAACACCATGAATGTGTGATTTTTAAACATATGGTGCCCATGCAGACCTATAAAATTTTCGATTTGGTTGAAATATACAAATCAGGACGTTTGTAAGTGTCTTCCCAGAGGACCTCTAGAGCAGAATGGAGTCAAAACAACTCCTGTCCACCAGGGGGCAAACTCTCTCTACACATTTAACTACATATTCCTGAAGTGTCACCCTCTGTAAGAATTTGTTTTCCATATGTCCCAGCAGGAAGAATAATTGAGTCAAGTATAATGAAAAATCTACTCAAAAGTCATATCACCTTTTCTGTCTACTTCCTCTTCTGATGTTTTTGCCAAGTCTAAAGGAAGCTGAGGAAAATTTATCGAAATTTCTCCCTTGACATTTGTTTCACATTATTGTCTCCCTGGGTTGGATCTGAATCAACCACATAGCATGTTGCTTAAAAGCTCAGCTTGACTCTTCAAGCATATTTAACTCAAGTTCCACACAATATTTGCCAAATGTACAGTAGTAGCCACTTCAATAACTCGTCCTGACATGTGCGTGTGCTTGGTGTAAATCATGTTGTTATGTGTCATGTGACGTCTATTATGTACGAAAAATGTGTGGTAGTACATTCCAAATACAGTTAGTGGCTCGGTCCAAACTCCCCACAAACAGTTCCTTAACCATAAGCATGCCTCTAACCTCAAATCCAGTTATTTGTGAAGGTGATGAAATGACAGGCACTGGAGTTGGTGGAAAGCATGCTGTGTGGTTACAGTCAGAGGGGCGTTCATGGTCAAAGGCATGACAAGTGGAAGCCAAATGCAATTTACTACTCGAGTCACTTTCCTGAGTATGTTCCTCTCATTACTGATCCTAGGCTTCTAAATATTTTCAGCCACAGGCAAAGTATGTCTTATAAACATCACAGAGTAAATAAGATGTAATTATAATATTCAGAATGGGTTATTATAAAATTGGTAGCCAAGACTATGACATTTAAGAGATCTGACGACAGAAATGGACTTAATAAAATTATTGAATGAAGTAAAAAATGTGGTAAGTTCTTAGAAATATAGTATCTGTATTTATGAAGACGTAAAAAAATCTAATGACTCAAAAAAACGAACAAAAAAAAACATGTAGTGTTAATAAATAATATATATATTCTTACAGTAATTAAATGTAAGTTTACCCTTTACACATTTGAATCATTATTAAATAAATATATATATATATATATATATATATATATATATATATATATATATATATATATATATATATATATATATATATATATATATATATATATATATAAACTAAAATGTTCATAAAAAAATAAAAGCTTAAATAAAAATAGTGTCTATCAACATCATGAATGATTCATTATTATGTATTTTGGGGGATTAAATTAAATTAATTTAATGAGGTTTATTCCTCTTCACTTACCTTTTACAGACAAAATCTATCATAAATCAAATGCATTTTGAAAAAATTATAAATAGACAAAAAATTAAAAAATAAGCATCATGTCATCGATCCAGCCATAAGCTGATCATTGGTTACATGTGTTCAAATCTTGCACATCCATCATGTGCAGATGTTTTTAAAGGGCATGCTGCAGCCTCAAAGCTATTTAAGCAAAGTAAGTGTGTGTGTGTTTTATATGATACACTCTCATTCTGTATTTCCAAGCTATTTGCTGATGCAGCACAAGTGCTACAGTCACACCTGTGTGAGAAGATCCTGATCCTGATCCTGATGCTCTAGTTTCTCTCTCTCTCTCTCTCTCTCACACACACACACACACACACACAAACACACACAAACACAGACACACACACATCCATTCATTTGCCAGTAGGTCTGTATGCAAATAAGTTTATTCAAATATTAATGCATGCTAGATCATGTTTTCATAAAGCATACACACATATACCCTAATGTCAAATCAATTATCTAAACTCCCCATCAATTCCTATCTAACTCATTCCTAACTATCTAAATCAGTAGTTTGTTCATTGCTGCAGGTGTCCTTCTTAATGACCATCTGGACACAGCTGCAGATTTTCCAAAACTCTCCCAAGTTCTGAATCTTGGAATGCTTTGAGTGTGACCTGTTCGCTCGTATTCCAGACAAGTGTAATTCCCAACAGAGGGTGTTGGAGAGAGCTGATTGCCAGAACAAATCACAGGAATTTGTGGCTGACTGAATTTAAGTTATTTTTTTCCATCAATTACATGGTAAATGATGATGATGACGATGATGATAAGTTTCTTACTGTAACCACGTTTGTAACTATTGTAACTGCAATTATTGAAGCCCAACTGTGTTATCAGGGTAGGGGTGTGAGAGCTTCATAAAAATGAGTATAAAAGCCAAAAGAGAAACTTAGTTTGTTGTATTTTAAGTTCTGGCACCATCATTATTGATGATGAAAAAACTTTTACATCTGACAGGACTGCTTGTCTAAAAACTTAATTTAAGGAAAACAGTTACTTTGTAAAATTACAAACTGAGAAAACCGTCTCTTATCAACCCAGTTAGGGGATAAAATGGCAAAGCTTTGGTATAAAGGTGCTCCAAAAAACTAATGTCTACTTTTAAAGTTGTTGTTTTTTTCATCATTAAGTAGCTTTGTTTTAATTTAAAATCTTAAAAATGTATTTTTTTCTGTTTAATAGTGCTAGTATATATATATATATATATATATATATATATATATATATATATATATATATATATATGTAACGACAGATAAAAGAGGAGGAAGCAATTGCAGGCAATCAGATGTTGTTTATTGATAAAGAGTGTCCAGAGTGTTGGCAATGGCAAGGAAGGTCTACGGTGGCGTGAGAAGAGCGGGATTGTGAAGTCAGCGGTGCAGGTGAAGGTGGTCAATGGTTGGAACCAGGAACAGACCGGAACACTGACACGCGGACGACAACACGAATCCAAACCAGCACACAAACACGGAGGACGGTAATCCAGCTAGTGCATGGAGACATAAGAGAGGATCTGACAACAGAGAGAGAGCGAGGTGAGTATAAGTAGCAGAGGTATGATGACGATCAGCTGGAGCGAGACAATCAACACCCAGGTGATGACAATCAACTAAACGAGCACATGGAGACAACGTAAGTACAAAAAACAATAACAAAACATGACACAGAGGAAACACTGGATTTCCTACCGTGACAGTACCCTCTCCCCTAGGACGTCACCTGACGTTCCCAGCCTGCTTTACCTGTAGATTGTAATCATCTATAAGGTGGTGATCCAATATGTCCCGAGCAGGAACCCAGCTCCTCTCCTCCGGACCGTAACCTTCCCAATCCACCAAGTACTGAAAACCGCGTCCCCTCCGTCTAGAGTCCAGAATACGATTAACCAAATAGGTGGTTTCCCCATTAACGAGACGAGGCGGGGGGGGAACCGGAGCAGGCGGATTAAGACGGGAAGAAATCACCGATTTAATTTTGGAGACGTGGAACACGGGATGAATCCTCCTGTACGCCGGAGGAAGGCTAAGACGCACGGTTACCGGATTAATAATCTTGGTAATAGAAAACGGGCCAATAAATTTGGGAGCAAGTTTGTTAGAAACGGACCGCATAGGAATATTCTGGGTAGAAAGCCACACTCTTTGACCGACGACGTAACGGGGAGGCTTCGACCGGTGGCGATCGGCCTTAGCCTTGGTGCGCGACCTAGCCTGGAGCAGAGCTCTGCGAGCTCTGGTCCAGGTGCGGTGACACCTCTGGACTAATGCGTGTGCGGAGGGGACCGAAACCTCGGATTCCGTACTGACAAAATTAGGTGGTTGGTACCCTAAACTACACTTAAATGGAGACATGCCCGTAGATGACACTGGCAAAGAATTGTGTGCGTACTCCACAACTGAGAGTTGCTGACACCAGGACGAAGGATTATTGGAAACCAAACATCGCAAAACCCTCTCGACATCCTGATTGGCTCGTTCGGTTTGACCATTGCTCTGGGGATGGAACCCGGAAGAAAGACTAACAGTCGCTCCTAACAATTTACAAAATTCTCGCCAAAATTTGGACACAAATTGGGGACCCCTGTCAGAAACCACGTCTGTCGGGAGGCCATGTATGCGGAAGACGTGGTCAATGACAGCTACCGCTGTTTCCTTGGCTGAAGGTAATTTGGGCAAGGGAATAAAATGAGTCGCCTTCGAGAACCGGTCCACTACGGTTAAAATCACCGTATTGCCTTTAGAGGGCGGGAGGGCGGTGATAAAATCTAGCGAAATGTGGGACCAGGGTCTTGAAGGGACAGACAGCGGTAAGAGTAACCCATCTGGAGGTCGATTGGAAGTCTTACCAATAGCGCAAACTGAACAAGCCAAGACGAAATCGTGGACGTCACGAGCCATACCAGGCCACCAAAATCGTTGCTTGACCAGAAATCTAGTTCTACTAACCCCTGGGTGACAAGCAACACTGGAACAATGACCCCACTGGAGAACGTCTGACCGTAACCTCTCCGGCACAAACAATCGGTTCGGTGGGCAACGAGCCGGGGGCGTTACCCCTTCTAAGGCGGTCAACACCTTCGATTCGACCTCCCACCTGAGCGCGGAGATAATGATGGTCCCCGGTAAAATGGGCTCGGGAGTAGCAGTACGATCGGAACGCTCAAAAAGACGGGATAAAGCATCGGGTTTGATGTTTTTGGAACCCGGCCGGTAAGAAAGTGTAAAATCGAAACGACCGAAAAACAATGCCCACCGAGCCTGCCTGGAGTTAAGTCTTTTGGCGGTTCTAATGTATTCGAGATTCTTATGGTCCGTCCATACAATGAAAGGTACACCCGACCCCTCAAGCCAGTGACGCCATTCTTCCAGTGCAAGTTTGACTGCCAACAACTCTCGATTGCCAATGTCATAATTAACTTCTGCAGGAGATAAACGGTGAGAATAATACGCGCACGGATGCACCTTTCCGTCTGAGGATGCGCGTTGGGATAACACTGCTCCTACCCCCACCTCTGACGCGTCGACCTCCACTATGAATTGACGTGAGCGATCAGGGGTGACGAGAATGGGAGCTGAAACAAAGCAGCTTTTCAGTTTGGCAAACGCAGCCTCAGCTGCGTCTGACCACCTGAACGTCAAACTAGGGGAGGTCAAGGCGGTCAGAGGAGCGGCTAGTTGGCTGAAATTGCGAATGAAACGCCGGTAAAAATTGGCGAACCCCAGAAATCTCTGCAGGGCCTTGCGAGACTCTGGGGATGGCCAATTTACCACAGCCTTAACCTTCTCAGGATCCATGCGAACACCCTCAGTCGAAATGATGTGTCCTAGAAAAGAAACAGACTGTGCATGAAAAACGCATTTCTCCGCCTTGACAAACAATCCATTCTCTAGCAACCGCAGAAGCACTCGTCGTACGTGTTGCACGTGTTCCTGGAGAGACGAAGAAAAAATCAATATGTCATCCAGGTAAACATATATGAACAGATCGACCATGTCTCGCAACACGTCATTAACGAGTGCTTGAAAGACTGCCGGCGAGTTGGTTAGCCCGAACGGCATAACGCAGTACTCAAAATGGCCTCTAGGGGTGTTAAAGGCAGTCTTCCACTCATCCCCCTCCCTGATGCGGACCAAATGATAAGCATTACGTAAGTCCAATTTAGTGAAAATGGACGCTCCCTGCAACCTCTCAAAAGCTGAAGACATAAGCGGCAAAGGATAGGTATTCTTTACCGTTATGTTGTTCAGCCCTCGGTAGTCAATGCAAGGTCGCAAGGATCCGTCCTTCTTTCCCACAAAAAAGAACCCCGCCCCCGCTGGAGAAGAGGAAGGGCGGATAAACCCCGTTGCTAGAGAACTGGATATATATTTCTCCATGGCCGCCGTCTCTGGAACAGACAAAGAATATAACTTGCCCTTAGGCGGAGAAGTACCTGGCAATAACTCTATCGCACAGTCATAGGGACGATGAGGAGGAAGAGAATCAGCACGAGACTTACTGAACACCTCCTTCAGGTCGTGGTACTCCGCGGGCACGCTAGCCAAATCCACTGCTTCCCCCTGAAACACAGACTCAGAAACATTAACACCAGCAGACAAAAGACAAGACAAATGACATTCCTCGCTCCAGCTAACCACAGATCCAAGGCGCCAATTGATGCTGGGGTTGTGTTTCTGAAGCCAGGTGTGACCGAGAACGATGGGGGATTGAGGTGAGTCCGTAATGTAAAATGATATCTCCTCAGTATGATTGCCAGATGTGGTGAGGGAAACAGGTAAGGTGGTCTGAGTGATGACTGGTAGTCTGTGTCCATTGAGAGCAAAGGGTGCAATGGGGTGTTTGAGGGAGGTGAGAGGAATGTTAAGCTTACTAGCGAACTGGAAGTCCATGAAATTACCCTCTGCCCCAGAATCCAACAAGGCGTGATGCTCGAGTGCGTGGGTGGACCACCGTAGACTCACCGGAAGGAGTGTCGATGTAGATGAGGTCTTTCTGGCAGAGATCCCACCCGATAGTAGCCTCCGTCTTACTATCGGGCTTGGTCTTTTACCGGACAACGCTGGATGTGATGTTCTTGACTGCCGCAGTATAAACATAGTCCCAGGGATCTCCGCCTGATCCTCTCCTCCCGGGAGAGCCGAGCTCGCCCCACCTGCATGGGTTCAGGATCTCCCGGTGGGCTGACCGCAACATCTGAGCGCTGATACTGAGCCTCCGGTCTGTTCGCGAGAACTGCTCTCCCCCTCCGTCTGGTGGCTTGATCGAGTCGATTCTCCACTCTGATGGTTAGGTCAATCAGACTGTTGAGAGAAGTGGGGAGCTCGACGGCGCGGATCTCCTGTTGGATGCGGTCAGCCAACCCATGCAGGAAGTGATCCCACTGCGCCTCCTCGTTCCACTTACACTCCGCCGCCAGGGTGCGGAACTCAATCGAATAATCGGAAACGGACCTTTCCCCCTGACGTAGGTCCGTGAGAAGCCAAGCCGCTTCCCTCCCGGCGGCGGATCGGTCGAAGACCCGTCTCATCTCTTCCGAAAGTGCGTGGAACGAGGCACAGCAGCTGTCTTGGTTCTCCCACACCGCCGTCCCCCAGAGGGCAGCCCTTCCCGTAAGTAGAGATAAGACGAATGCCACCTTCATTTCCTCGGTGTAGAACGTGCGGGGCTGCAGGGCGAAGTGCAGAGAACAATGAGACAGAAATGATCGACAGAACTCTGGCTCACCCGCATATTTCTCCGGGATGGGGAGGCGTGGTTCGGGCTGGGAAATCCCCCCGGAGACGATCGGCGGTGTGGGTGGCGTGGGAGGCGCAGCGGGTGACGATTGTTGTTGTTGTTGCGTCTGGAGAACGAGCTCGGACACCTTCGTCACCATTGCTTGGAAGGCTCGACCCATCTCATCTATCGCCTTGTCTTGGCGATCCATACGACCCACAGCTCGTTGCAGAAATTCTTCGAGATGAGATGGGGAGCGATCGCCTGCTGCTTCCATGATGGTCAGATCCTACTGTAACGACAGATAAAAGAGGAGGAAGCAATTGCAGGCAATCAGATGTTGTTTATTGATAAAGAGTGTCCAGAGTGTTGGCAATGGCAAGGAAGGTCTACGGTGGCGTGAGAAGAGCGGGATTGTGAAGTCAGCGGTGCAGGTGAAGGTGGTCAATGGTTGGAACCAGGAACAGACCGGAACACTGACACGCGGACGACAACACGAATCCAAACCAGCACACAAACACGGAGGACGGTAATCCAGCTAGTGCATGGAGACATAAGAGAGGATCTGACAACAGAGAGAGAGCGAGGTGAGTATAAGTAGCAGAGGTATGATGACGATCAGCTGGAGCGAGACAATCAACACCCAGGTGATGACAATCAACTAAACGAGCACATGGAGACAACGTAAGTACAAAAAACAATAACAAAACATGACACAGAGGAAACACTGGATTTCCTACCGTGACAATATATGCATCCTTTTTTATTATATTTTATTTATATGATTATAGTGCAAAAATTATGTTAAATTAAAAATGCTTTTATTCATATTGCATTATAATATTTCTTTGTTTTGTTTTGTGTAAAATCTTAAAACAATGTTTATTTCTATCTTTTATTTTCATAAAACTGCATGGGGACATGAAAATTGAGGATCCAGACACAATATTTTTTACAGTCTAAGTCCAAAAACAGACAAAGGTCCAAATAATAACAAAAGCACAAAACCAAGAAATTAGGTTTAAAACTGCAGATCAGACACTAGCGAGACTTATTAATGAATGACAGCAAGAACCAGGCTTATATAGGGTGAGCTAACAATGCTACCGAGACACAGGTGCAAACAATTGCTGAGTCCCAATTCGCCTACTTATACTACGACCTAAAAGTATGTACTTTTTTTGTGAGGGAAAAGTACATACTTTTGAGTGTGTAGCAAAAGAGTATGCATGCTCTGGGACATCGATGACGTCATGCAACATGAACGACAACGTGGTTGACTAGTTACGCACACCACAACTGTTAATGTTTCATTCATTCTTTATGTCCAATAAAATTTTATTTACTATTCCCATCATTTTTTCTCATCGTTTTTTTTTTCACAATACATTTTACTATGTGTGCTTCTACCAAGTTGAGGAGTGAAGAAGCAGGGCTGCGTCGTCGTAAAACCAAACGCAGGTTGTTTGTGAGGCGGCTGGTTCTGACGTTCATGTGCAATGGGTGTAACGAAATAAAATATAACTTTAATTAGGGTTAAACATTTGAATTCTTACACTTAAAAGCTGAGGGCGCATCTCCGCTGCTGCACCCGGCTGCCATGTTTACATCACCACAAAGCCATCGCAAAGCTCCTCCCTCCCGTACGCAATGGGTTGTGGGCAATATTAGCACTTAGAGTGTGCATTGATCTGCACTTCGAATTCTAACCGGAAATAGTAGACCATCCGGGTATCTTTGGAATACTATTTTCAACATACTACGATTTGGGACGTACTAATTCTAGTTTCGCATACTATTTAGGACGGATAGTATGCGAATTGGGACTCAGCAAATGAGTGCTGTTGAGACCGGGCAGAGAAATATGGGGAATGAAATCCTTGATGGAGTGGCAGTAGTCTGGGATGGAGTGCCCTCTGCTGGCCATCAGATATTAATATTTTGAAGATTTTTGGACTTGTTCAATATTTCAGAGGTATAGTTATGTGAACAGTCCCCTAAGCAATTTTGTTTTTAAACACATTTTATTTTAACACACTTCATTGAACTAACGGAATATGGGTCCAGTCAATGCGATCTTGTGCTTCTGGGCATGTATTCATTCACGCTGCTTAATGGACTCATTGAATGCTTGTCTTGGATACAGTAAGAAGAGGGTGACACTTAAGGAGAACATCTCCATCCCATCAGGGATAGACAAGCCTCTATTATCTCTCTCACTCGCCCTCCTCTTTCCCGCTGTCCCGCCATCCAGTGCAATGCATAACTGTCTCTTTGTGTACTGTGTGAACTCTTCTGCTTCACTCTGCTTCCCAGACCACAGCAAGCTGCCAAACAGATGGAGTCTGTGCTTATGTTTATGCAAAGGACGTGCGTCACTTCACAAGACATTGCCACACGGGTTCGCCTGCCTCATTTCAAAACCAATCACAGAAACTTCACAATCTCTCAAAGAGAATAATGTCAAAAGCTTAAGGAAAAAAAATGGCCAAAAGCGGAAGTATTGCACCTAAACTAAAAATGGGAACGTTTTTTTAAGCATTTTGCCCATTTATTTTCACAACAAGGTAATTTTGGGGACCTGAAAATAGATTTCAAAGTGCATGTTTTTGAAAATGATACAGTTAATGTCTCTGTGTAAACAGAACAAAAATACAAATTTGTGAAAACGTTGACATCATACATGTGCATTACGTGTGTAGTCTGTAGGTATGTGTGCATGCACATGGTGTTTCTTCTAAAAATGTAAAAAAAAAAAATAAGATAAAAAAATTCTATATTGAAACTTATCTTAGCAATTATCTTACTGTTTTCTCTTAAATGGAACTTAATTTATTCCAACTGGGCCTAGTTTTAAAATTATACTGGCAGTAGCATTCCATTTCTAAGGTAATTGAATATAAATTACAATTAATTTATGCATTTAGCAGACACTTTTATCCAAAGCAACTTAGAGTGCATTCAGACTATCAAATTTTACATATCGTGTTCCCGGGGAATCGAACCCCCAGCCTTGCAGTGCAGGGCTCTACCAATTGAGCTACAGGAACACTATAAGAGCATAGTGAATATGAGTCTTAAATCTTAAATAAATAAATAATGAACCATTTATACATTGACATTAAACATGACACCAAAAAGGTGTCTGAAAAAAAACTGGAAATGATATCAAAGAGTGGACCCCTGCAGACCCTCATGACTGTGTGTCAACAGCGCCGCTGCTCCCACCACGCGCATCAAGCACTGTGCATAGGGCACCAAGTGCTGAGGGTCCACCAAAAGTAGCCTAATGAATTTTTTTTTTTAAATTCAGGTATTATTTCATTAGCCTATATAAATATTAGCCACATTTTAGCCATGTATATGCAACAAAAAAGGGGGAACAAGAAAGATATTACTTAATAATTGCTCAAACCATCTGAGCCCAGGAAACCTAATGCTATTTGTAAATGTCTAAATTAGCCTACTTTTAACTTTGAAACACATTTTTGTAATAAAATTAAATGAAAACAAATAATTAAAAATAACTCATGTTAAAAATGAAAAATAAATAATAATTATCATTAACCTTTCTCCTGTCATTCCAACCTGAATCTAAATTACTTGAATGCATTTCTATGGTGGGCATGTATGCATACAGTAAATACACACACACACACACACAAATATATATATAATAATAATATAATGGTAACACAAGCTAAACAGTGATACATGCATGTCTTTTTTTTTAAACAAGCAACACGTTGAACATGTAATGACAGGATGACACGAGTTCACACATAGAATCATCAGTGAAGCTCATTCTCATTGATTGTGATTCATTCCACTGCAGCGCTATGCTGGAATGCACATGTGCTTCCTGTTAGCCAACAGGTGCGCGCCGTGGCATGATGTGGTGAGAACACGCAGGCTGTCAGGATCTGCCTAGCAAGACGAAGTCTGCAGACAGGTACAGCTGTACAGAATCAAACCAGAACCAACACAAACCTCTAAACCTCTGGTCATGACCAGCTGTGTGAAGCCACAAATTTGCTTAAAAACGCTTTAAAAAAGTCAATGAAATCAATATTTTTCTTTAAATTCTTATTGTTGGACAATGACCTCAAGCCATCAAGCCATTTGTAATATATCTAAGTCCATTTATCATCCATGAATTATTTCTTAGTAATTTTACGTGAAATGCTGAATATTCACACCAGATTTTTCTACAGGTACATCTGTCTTTTTCAAAGGACTTATATACACGTGTTACTGTATAAACACTCTCTTAGACCTAAAGAAGAACTTTAATAAAGAGTATATATTCTATATCAGGGATGAGCAACCTGGACGGCCACTGTCCTGCAGAATTTAGCTTCATCCCTAATAAAAAAACACACCAGCAAGTCATATTTAAGAAATCATTTAGACTTCTGTTCGGTTTTTCTAGTATGTTTGATTGTGGATAGAGCTAAACTCTGCAGGATAGTGGCCCTCCAGGGCCTGCCCATCTAGTATGAATGAAATCCAGATATTCATTTTCATGTCACGTACAGTGTAATTTGTATTGCTATCATGTCATTTATAAATGACATGTAAATAGTCTTGCATACTTCAAAATATTGCAGGTATAAGTACTGTATGTCATCCAGGTACTTTTTGACAACTATAGAATACTGTAAATAGTTATGAATACTGTGAATTCAGACATGCTACTTTCCTAATGATGAGGTACTTGGCCTAGTGTAGTGATGAGAATGTGCTAGTCTTGTGAGAACGCAGTTTTGTTTACAGCAAAAGGAAAACAAGTCTCCTGTTGGCATATATCGAAATCCTTAGACTTTTTTTGGATGCACTTTATTTCAAACTCTTAACAGCCATTCACTGTCATTATAAAGCTTGGAAGAGCCATGACATTTTTTTTTTTTTTAATTTAACTCTGACGGTATTTATTTAAAAGAAGAAGACTTGAGGATGAGTATATCATGGGTTCATTTTTATTTTTGGATGAACTGTCCCTTTGTCCCGATGTCTTGTCTTGTTTGACCATATTATTTGATGGCGGATCAGCATCGTCACTCTTTTGATTAACTGACTGAAGTGTGGAAACTGATGCTGTCGCCACAGAAAAATACTGAAAATAAGTGTTGGTGGTGGGAAGAGTTGAGTTCAGTTCATTCTATCGGCGAACATGGAGATCTGAATGAAGGAGAAAATGAGAAAGATTGGCATCAGCTGCTGTGATTTGTGTTCACAAACAGGGAAGCTTTCCATGCTAAGCAAACGTCTTTGCTCATTTAGAGATTTGGACAAAGAAATTTGGTGTGACATTTCACTGCAGACTGAGAGTGGGACGGGCAGCTGTTGTTCCCAGTCACAGCATTCCAGCTTGTGAGATTCCCGCTCTTTCTTTCCTTTTCTTCTCTGTACATTGTTAATCTGTCCCCAAAGTGCTAAATGTCACATTTGGCCTCAAAACTAAACCGAAAAAGGGAAAGTCTGAGGCACACAGCTGTGTGACATATTAAAGGAGAGACATCTCTAGACCAAAATTTGCAAAGGAGAGTTTTGGAAACTCACTCATTCATTATGATAAAGATGTTGGCTGAGATTTTTGACACAATATCTCACCCTGGATGAGCTCCATTCTCTCCCACCTTTATTTACAGACAGATTAATGGGAATATTTTTGTCATGGTGAAAGGAAAAGTGCACCCAGTCATCATTTACTTAATAACTCTGAATTAGTTCATTACATAAAGCAAGAAAAAAAACTATCAACCTTATTTATGTGATTTCTGTATTGTAAATTGTTTTTTCAAACATTATAAGCAGTGAAGCTATTTATGTGCAGATGGATAAAGGCATAATTTTCGGGGGCATTCAATAATGCCACAAATACCAATAAACTGACTACAGCAAACTTTAGTAAATCATCTTGCAATTAATTTATATACTGTTCATCTGAAAGAGAAACTCTTTCAGTAACTGAGTTCATGCTATTTCACAGCTTATGTTTCAATAGGAAATCCTGACAGTAGCTTTCTAATGGCTTTCTAAATGCTGGCCCATGGTTTTTTATAATATACTAATATTATATTATATTATTATATAATATAACTATATTATTATAAAAAAGAATGGTAACACTTTATTTTAAGGACCACTTCTCAATATTAACTAGTATGGATATTACTAGCATACTGGTAGTCTATTAGTTCTTATAAAACACATAATAAAACCTTATTCTGCATGACCACATTTTAAAAAAAATCATACCCCATACCTAAACTTCACATCTTACTAACTAATAGTTAGTAATTAGCACATTAGTTGTTTATTGAGGCAAAAGTCATAGTTAATAGTTAGTTAACAGTGAGAACTGGGCCTTAAAATAAAGTGTGAGTAAAATAATGGCCTTATGTGTGGCCTGAGTCTGAGTCCCAGGTTAAGTTTGAGGACCTTTCCGAATTCCATCCCACTCTCTCTCAGACATTGCTTACTATCAGATTCTACACTGCCCTGTCTCAGAGAAAACAAATAAATAAATAATGGCCACATCTAGAAAACACACACTCCCACCTAAACACAGAGATGTTAGTCTTGTCCGAATTGGTACATAAAACTACACTTAATGATAAGAATTGTAACTCAAGTGTCATTTAGAAAACTAGTTGGTCCTCCTTTATATTAGGTATCTTTAACATGCTATGTACTTCTGCTGAAAAAAACATTTTTTTGATAGGCATCTATTGTTTTCATGCTGAACTGCAAAACACTTTTGATTATGTTGAGGTGGGATATGTGACCCAGGACCACAAAACCAATCTTAAGTCGCTGGGGTATATTTTAAACAATAGCCGAAAAAAATTGAATGGGTCAAAATGAGTGATTTTTCTTTTATGCCAAAAATCATGAGGATATTAATTAAAGATCATGTTCCATGAATATATTTAGTAAAATTCCTATTGTAAACATATCAAAACTTTTTATGCTTTTCATATTACTTTTCATGATTAGTAATATGCATTATTAATAATTAATTTGGACAATTAAAATGCGATTTTCTCAGTATTTAGAATTTTGTTTTGTTTTTGTTTTTGTTTTGTTTTTTGCAATATCAAATTCCAGATTTTCTAATGGTTGTATCTCGGCCAAATGTCGTCCTGTCCTAACAAACCATATATCAATGCAAAGCTTTTTTTATTTATTCAGCTTTAAGATGATGTATTAATCTCAATTTCGAAATATCAAAAAGGCAGCCGGCATATACTTCAAAAATCCACTTTTTCAAGAAAACAAAGAAACTCATGGGTTTGGAACATCATGAAGTCTGAGCCGTTCCTTTAATCCGTCATTAAACATTTTCTGGTCAAGATCGAGTGTTCACTGTTGTGTGCTGAGATACATCACTGCTTGTCCTCGCAGCCTGGCAGTGTGAGAGTGAAAGAGAGAGAGAAACAGAAAGCGACAGAAAGAGAGAGTCCCAGTCGTCCCTTCTTATCAGATGAGGCATCCACTTCAATTTGCAATTTTAATGAAAATCAGACACCTGCACTGCAAATGATCGCCACTCTGTAGACTTCAGGAAAAAAAGCCAGAGCGAAAAGAGAGAGAGAATGGGGCGGGTGAAAAACATCCCACAGTTCCTATCGAAGGGGGACTGAGGCTCTGGACGTATCTGGTTACTATAGACCTACCAGATTGGGTTTTCGGATGACTGAGGTGGGAAAAGAAAGGGTTCCTTTCATTCAGGGCGCAGGGACAGGGATCTTCTCACGTGCTGAAAGAGTGTAGAGATGATGTCTGCTGTCAGGGCGGCCCCAAGACCCGGGAAGCACACACACATACACGCACCCCTCCTCACCATGGAGTAGTCCTTGCACAATAAATGTTTCAGGCCGATGGGAGGCCACCGGGGCGAGGTGAGCCGCCTCAGGCTGCCAGAGCAGGGTGTCCTCGGAAGGCCAGGGGAACCAAATCTGACTGGTTCTTGCTTATTCACATGAGAGAAAAAGACAAACAGACAGAAGAATGGAGAAAAGAGCACGGAGAGGAGGTCATCAAGATCTTATCGGTCCATTACTTCAACTCGCATGCACAAAGGCAGCTACTCTTTCACAGCTTGGCCTAGATGTAGGACCAGCTCCCGTGTAGCACATATGCATACTGAGACAAAAGAGCTTTGGTGCAGGTGTTAGGAGATGCCGCAGACGGTGAAAAAGCCCAAAATCTTTCCATGTCCGCAGCCTCACATTCAGATACTGGATAATATAACTGCTGGCCCTCAAAACCTGTGTCCGCATTTCTAACCGGTCAGCCCTGTAAAAGGTGTCTCCGGTTCTCACACACCGCACTTTTCTCTAGACCCTGTGGATAGAGCACACGGTTCATGGGAAAAGTCTTTGAAATTGTTTGCTGAGGAGCCTTAAATTGTATTTAACTATTCAACACAATCTCATTAGTAATTGTAGGTATCTGTACTAAAACTTAGCCTTGCATAGACACTGAAACATACAGTGCATCATTAACATACTGACAAGCATTTATCCATTTTACACATGGACAGCTTTAGAGATCGAATGTGTACAAAATATTTTAATTTCATAGAACAGTGAATTTAAAAACATATTTCATTTGTCCAAAGCTATATGACTGTGATGCTATGATTTCTGATGGTATATTCAAGGATTTCATCACTTTATACAAAGGCAAAACTGGAAAATTATATAATCACTTAATATTATTTACTTAATAATATTCGAATAATGAATATTTATTTATTAAAAAAAACTAAAAAATTAGTAAACATAATAGTTTGTAACCAACATTATTTTCACTGTGATACTGTGCATTTTTAAGAGTAGTTTTTACTGTATTTTGATCAATTAAATTAATGCAGCCTTGGTGAGAATAAGAAATAAATAAATAAATAAATAATAATAATAATAATAATAATAATAATAATACCGCCCCTTAGCACCATATACCCAAATATACAAAAATGTATGCGTAAACATCATAAGAATACTAATGAGATCAGCTGAACAAATAACACATTTCACAATCTTTATTAAACAAATATTTATGGACATTTCACATAAACATCTTTAAAAATGATCTCTATGAAGTGTTTTGGAAAGTGCCATTCAACTGAGGTGGAGGTTTGCTTGACCACAGGTTCTTCATCTGAAAAAATTCCATTTTAAATTCATATTTAATAATTCTTGAATAATAATAATAACTCTTGAAACTACAAGCCTGGAGAGGAGTTATGCAAGGATTTCTAAAGGCCTGGGGCCCCATAAAGTCTACATCCAGGCAGATAATTTACAAACTGGGAAACTCAGCACCACAGTTACTTACTTGGAAGTTAAGCACTGTGAAGTCTGAGATGCAAGAATGTTATTACAGTGCCAGAGTCAAGATACAAGATAGCTCCTATCGCTGAAAGTGACACACTGCCACAAGTCCTGTAGATCATTCAAGACAACCAGGAGTTACAGCACAAACACGTTTGCAGTGAAGGTCAAAGAAGAAGAGTGCACGCTCCGGTGGATTAGATAAAGCAGAGTTGGCTGTTGATTTTGGCAGCTAGCAACCAAGAAGCTGTTGGACCATGATAATGAGTCAAAACACAGAAGTAAATCAACAAGGCAGTTAAATCTCAAGAATGATCTTTCTGATGCTGAGCTCCAACAACTGTGTTAAGTTTCTATTTATAAAGTGTCTCTCTAGGTAGTCTGCAAACACCAGCATTCATTCCTCCTCTCTTCCTGTCCCTCAGCATGTCACATCACATTCATCATTAGCATCACTGAAGACAGGGAAAAATGTGCACTCTGTGTGCCACTATTAAAAACACGCACCTGTTGCCCCCCATTCCCTGCTCTGCTCTCTCTAGTGTTGTTGACCCTTCAGGGGGTGGCCGGGACACATGGCCCTTCTCTAGAACGGTGTGGTCAAGGCCCCAGCGCACTTCATTTAGGCAGGTGCTATGATGGATGATCATACAGCTGGAAAATCAGCCAAAGCAAATGCACACACTTGCTGTCAGTGATTAGTGAGCCTTTATTCTGCCACAGGCTTCAGGGCCCTCTCTTAGATCACTAATTTATTTTTCACTAAGTGGTTATTTAACCATGTATTACTTTGTCTTTAGAAGGCTTTTGTCTTTCAAACACATTAAAATGCACAAATTCACATTATTTCTAATTTGCTAAACTTTTTGTCAGCCGAACTTCTTTCACCTAATATATTTACTTGAAGCATTTTTTAAGGTAATAAGTTGATGATTAAGTAACCCATTTGCATGTTCACAGTTCTCTGATGTTGGTTCATGGTCACGTCATGCAGGTAAACAAATAAAATATTAAGTCTTTTTTAGTAAGTGTTTTTATTCCAGTCCTTGTTATTTGAACATTTTAAAATATATTTAAACGTTTTTTTTTTAATGTAAGAAATGAATAGCAATCTCTCTACTGTTCCTTTACGAACCACAGTTTGGGAAACTTTGATGTAATGTATTGTTAAATGCACTTAATTGTGTTAATAACAATGAATGGATTTTTTTATATATATATATTTGTATTTTTATACCAATATGGTATAATTAAATCAACATGATTAACGAATTATGTCAAAAGTAATCAACAAGTAGTCTGATCATATCACCTTAGATGTACTGTAATCGATTACGTTACCAACTCCAATTTTTGTCATGTAATTTGGAGTCAGCAATGGACTACAATTTTCAAGTAAACTACCCAACTCTATCAGATATTATATTATCAGATATGTTTACATGAACCATATCCTCAGATGTCTGTGTGCTATAATTATGTTATGCCATACATCGAGTACGAGATTTATGAAGAATGCTGCGTTCTCTGACTTTAATGCATTATTTGATTTATATATAATATTTAAAATATTCTCAAATATCCCCAAAATATGGATAAGACATACAGACAGACAGAGACAGATGGACAGATAGATTCAATTCTTGTTATTCCAATTCAATGAATCAAGGGAGCCTATTCTTACATGACTTCACACAACCCTGGCTTAAATAGTTAAACAGCAAATAGTTGAAGGAGGGGGGAATTTATGAGTTCTTTCTGTGGTTTGGATCATGTGGGTCTGTGAGCATACAGTGGGCTCTGAGGGGTCAGTAAAGGTTTAGTTGGCACATGGGCTCAAACCCCCAGGTCAGACAGGGACCAGGTGAGGCGCTGCATGCATGAACAGTCTGAATGTGTTTCAGGATTTTGTTCCAGTCTTGCTGTGCTGATGGAAGCAGAAATGAGAATCACAGGTGTCTGCTGCACTTCCTGTTCCACAGAACTGCCCCCCGCAGTCTCAGACAACTGCAAATGTTGCCCAAATATCTCCCCCCCCCCCCCTTCTAGACCCATTTTCATCCTCTCTAACTTTTATTCAGGCTGTAGATTAATTTCATTATTTTTTCATTATTTTTTTCATACATTGTTTTTACTAACACCATTCAATTAATAAATGCTGTAAAAGTTATATTTATCATCGTTAGTTCACGTTTGATGTAGTATTAGCATAATATTAACATTAACTAATATTAACAAATGAGACCTTAAAGATTACCAATAACTCTTTTGAATCAAAAAGCAAATCAAAAGCGTACAGTAGGACAGATTCAAATTATGCATATGAGCCACTCCTCAGCTGAAGTCCAATCAAAACAACCGTTACAGATTTGAATCACTCTGAAACACTGTCCTGTATAATATGCAGCATATTTTACATCTTAGAGAGAATTCCTGTCATATGCAAAGAAAATAAACATAACAAAACCACTAAATTAACTGGAATTAACACCTGGATCGAATCAGTCTGAATCAACAGCTTGTGAATCACAATCAAAACATCTACTTTTGGGAACCCAACCATCCCTAAGCATCAGGGGGTGTTGGTTACATAACACTTACCCATAGATTAGTCCCAGGAACTGCAGGTTTACTGCTGTATCATCACATGGTTGCTCAAGGTTGACTATCCTTGAAAATGGATGAAAAGCATCTTACGAAAACAACATCAACACAGATTACATGATCTACCCAAGCTTTGAAATGTACTTTCATTCCAATGATTATCACTCAGATGAATCATTCAGCTGGCTTCCCTAAAAATGCATTTTTAAACATTCTCAGCATATAGGAGCTTTAGCTGGAGCTCATTTTAATCCTGGATCCAATTTCATACCAGAAAAAAACAACATGATAAACCAAAAGCGTCATGTTGGAGTGACTGATAGGTCCCAAGGGTCCAGCGAGGCTTACGAGTCCTTGTACGAGGCACATGTGTGGAAAAGTCCACCATCTGTAGTGCTTAGCACACATTCCTTTAACATAACGATGGATATTTCTTATCATCATTTTAGCCACAAGCTCTAGAAGAGGATACTACCATCTCGAGTGCATTCAACACACAAAAAAATTGTAAAGACAGAATCAAATAAATAGAAGTCATCTCTCTCAGTGTCATACAAGCAATACTATCAACGGCTCCAAATTCCCAACTAAATCCCACTCCATTCAGACCTCTATTAGTATGATTGATAAACAAAGTCTATAGCATCCATAACTGCCCAGGCTTCAGTTCAAAAGAGCAATTTGTCAGCACCTTGTGGAAAGTGATCCCCCGGGGAGCTTGAGCTAATAGGGACGGGTCAGATTAATTGTGAAATGAGTGTTTCATCCCTAGCTCGCAGGAATTTGAAACCCCTGAGGTGCAGCAGACGAGCCTGTGAGCGAGGTGGATCTTGGCAGGATGCAGAAAGCAAATACAGTCAGCTATTTTTTTTTCAGGCTCTCGTCAGAGAAGAGAAGGGAGGGAATAGACCATTGGGCAGGCTCGTTTTTACAGGCCTTCGATTGCTTGTGATATAAGCTGAAGGAGAGACCAGATAAAAATAAGGAGAATGCAAACAGGGCCATTATTTTAGGACAACTTCGATGAAAGGTTTTGATCCACTTCAAATGTTGATTACTGTATACAGGTGGAGCTGGGGAGGTGGAGGGTTTCAGATGAATGCAAGCACACTGCAAAATGCTCTAGTGAATCCTAACCAGCCATTTAAATGTAAAGCAGCAATCTCATCGGCTGTGCCAGCAACATGAACCAATCAGCTTGTGCCGAGTAGTAACACTGTAAATATTATCCGTTTGCATTAAGGACCAATCAGCCTGCACCATCGACAGAACATGAAAGAACTTGGCATTAAATGCTCTAAAAGATACATTGCTCATTGTTATTTGCACATTAGATATAGTATGGACTTATTTTAGTGATTGAGATTATAAAGTGTTATTAACAACTTTTATGAGCCAAATCCATGTTCCTGTAGCTAAAATGGTAGAGCACTGCATTAGCAAATGCAAGGTTTGGGTTTGAATCCCAGGGAACACATGTTAAAAGAAAATTGTTAGCTTGAATGCAATGTAAGTTGCTTTGGATAAAAGTGTCTGCTAAATGCATAAATTTAAATTTTTTTTTTTAATTTAATTCTTCTTTGGGAATCAAAACAGTACGACAATTTCACAAATGAAATGTGAGCTGAGAGTTACAGGATCCTGTGTATAAATTACACTTACCCTAAGTTTACCCCACAAACATGTGTGAAGTAATTCCAAACAAATCAGGCCAAAACTAAGTTCATTTCGGGAGTTTGAAATAGCTTGCAAACTTTCCAGAAACATTTACTCCAGCTGGTAAACTCCCCTTTGAACTTTACAATATTCACACTGTTATGATCAGATGCTATCATTTTGTTGTTGTTCTTTGTTTGTTTTGTTTTTTTGTTATTGAGAAAAAAGCACAAAGCATATATATATTTATACATCTAAATGCATTGTCAACTGCTAACAGTACTATGCTGCAAAGGTATTTAAAACTTCTTTTTACCCCAAAGCGAAGAACACACACACACACACACACACACACACACACACACACACACATAAACACACACACACAAAACATTGGGATGAACTTATTGAGGCCTATAACGTCACCTTAAATTCAAAATTGGCAATTTGCAGTGTTTATAGTAAATGATTTATTAAAGTATTTATTAAAGTTTATTAAGTAAATGATTTATACACATTGATATTAATGTGCCTTGGTAATCTTTAATAATAATAAAAATAATAATAAATATTAGCATCTTCTCGTTGGAGAAGCCATTTAACCCTTTAGGGAAGAAAAGTCAATGCAATTTCCAGATCATGCCAACTTTCTGTGTAAAGCAGTCTTTGGTTCTGGCATGAATCCGGTTGTCAATCAGCACATCCTACTGTACTAGACTAAATTTGTGCTTATTTATCATGAATAATATTTGTTTTGCTCTTGGTGTCAGTAGTGATTCAATATATATATATATATATATATATATATATATATATATATATATATATATATATATATATATATTTTTTTTTTTTTTTTTTTTTTTTTTTTTTTTAGGTGCGAATGACCTTTGAGGCCAATTCTTCTATGTAAATGATATCATTAAAATATGACTAATCTTAAAATGTATTCACTTCAATAGTCATTTTGAAGTGACTATTGAAAATATTCTGTCTGTCCCTTCTTTCACTATTCTTTCAACAATTGTTCTTTGTATGTAAAATCTGCTTAGTTATAGGAAAAACAGCTCTAGATATAAAATATGTGGAGGAAAATATTGCAATACACTGTAACAGCAAAGATAGGTCCCATAACTAACAGACACAGGAGAGGGCAGAATCCTGTTAAAAGCATACAAGCAATCTGATTCATTCCCTCTTGTTTGGACAGTGTCCTTAATCCCTGACAAAGACTAGTGCTGCACTTAGAGCCAGCTAGCATTATGTAGCCTTAAAGTTTCCCTTCCCTGTTAAAGCAATTTTCCAAGTGAAACTTTGCAAGACCTGTGGCCCTCGACACTGTCTTTCTACTTAAGAGAAGCAGAAGAATGCAGAGGCCAAAACAAACTACATCCCCAGATGATAGTAGGGAAGATAGCTTAGCAAGCATAAAGGCTAATGGCCTCAAGCTGACTTTCCTCTAGGGGGCACATCTATGATCCTCCTCCAGCCCTGTCACGCTTTTAACACTTAAACACAAGAGGCCTGTGAACTGTCTCTATGATCTCTGTGAATAATTTTATCCAAGCATTAAATGCCAGAAAAGGCTGTTTTTAGTGCAATAACAAAAACTGTGCAAGTAGAATAACATTTATTGAATCCTTCAGAACTGTTTTAAAATCAAATGTTCATATATGACTGAATTAAAAAAAATACTTAAGCATGCAATTAGTTATTGCGTATCTAAATTACAGGGTGACAACAGTACTACCATTAAAAAGTTTTGGGCTGGTAAAATTTCTTTTAAAAGAAGTGTCTTACGCTCACCAAAGCTGCATTGGTATTTGATATATTTGATTAACAATACAGTAAAAACTGGAATATTTGTGAAATATTATAACAATTTAAAACAATTGCTTTCTGTTATATTTTTAAAGTATATTTCAATATATTTAAAACATTTCAGCAGACATTACTCACATGTCACATGATTATATCATTTAGTGTCATGTGATCTTTCAGAACTCATTCTCATATGCTGATTTGCTGCTCTTAAAATGAATAATAATGAACTCGAAAAAACAGCATTTATTTTAAATAAAATTATAATTATATATAAAAAATAAATAAATAAATAAAATCTCTGGAAACAAGTATTGCTTCTGCAAAAAAAAATAAAAAAAAATAAATACAAAAAAACTAAAAACACCTTCACTGTCCAGTCAGTCAATTACCAAACAGGTATTGTTTTACAATGCTTACTGAGTCGTAAGTTGAAAGAAATATCTATATCTATATCACACACACATCATCTTTAAATATCTGCTGACTAGTCGCTGGTTCTAGAGGGCGCATCAAGTTTCAGAAATCTTCAAGGTCTACATTTACTCTTTGTTTCCAAACAGTTAAAATGACAAATAAATGCATACTTCGAAAGTGCTCTACAAGACGTGTGATTATACCATCTGGATCCTCGAAACTGAACAAAATAATGCACATTTTAATGATGCAGTCAGCGACTTTCAACACAAAAATGTCAACTTAAAAAAATCAGAAGTTGTTTATAAACGGATTCTGTTCAATCACTTTGTTATTTTCAGTAACCTCCGGAATGCAAGCTTGTGATTGTGGGATATCATAGCCTTTGTCTTTGTGTATCATTACACATGATGGTTAAAAAAAAGAACAGCAAACACAAACTGATGCCCTTCGGGACCCATGGCTGAATACTTTGTTCTAGCTGATCTAATAAGAAAAATGCCAATCAGGTGGAAGAGGAGAAAGGAGAGAGGTGGAGAAAGGTTCATCATTTCATCAAAAGCAAAGAGAGAAAGACACATAGAGAAGGAGGATTGGGGGATGCGGGGGGAGAGCGATCAGATGATGTTTGGATCTGGGCGTTAGGAAGTATCGTATGTGACACATCCATGTGAGAAGGTTACGGCAGACCACTGTAAGGGCCCATGTAATACTCGCCCAGGACACAGGAAGAGCTGACTACTGGACTTCACCTTGCTGTCTCGCTTCTCTGACTCTCTCTCACTCACACACACACACACACACACACACACACACACACACACACAAGCACAGCCATTAAATCTATCAATACAGAGGCCTTTAAGAGCTCAGTGCTCTAATCAAAGGGTCCACCCAAACAAACTTACAGAAAACCAATCAATCAGTTCAGTATGTGGGTCTGGAGCATAAAAGACCTGGTCTTATTATGATGACATGGTCAACTGCTAAATTCAAATCTGTCACTGAGCCAGAGATAGATTCACACAGTGCTCGTCATATATCACAACTGTGTGATTTAAACCACATAATGTTTATGTTTTGGATTCACACAGACTACCATTCAAAAGCATTTTGGGGTAAGCATTTTTTATATTTTTGAAACAAGTCTCTCACACTCACCAAGGCTGCATTTATCTGATTAAAAATACAATAGAAACAGTAATATTAATACATTTTATTAAGATTTTTTTCTATTTGAATATTTTTTAATATGGAATTAATTTTGTGATGGCAAAGCTGAATTTACTCTAGGCTTCAGTGTCAAATGTTCGTTCAGATATAATTATAATATGCAGATTGTGTGCTCAAGAAACATTTCTTATTATTATCAATGGTGAAAACAGTACTGTTTTTAATATTTTTGTGGAAAGCATGATACTTTTTCAGAATTCTGTGATAAATAAAAAGTTCCAAAGAGCTGCATGTATTTGAAATATAAATATTTTGTAACATTGTCTTTACTGTCACTTTTGATCAGCACGATCCTTGCTGAGTAAAATAATTCATTTCTAATATTAATTTCTATTAATTACATACTGATCTAAAACTTGAGCAATGGTACAAGTGTCAGCCAAAACATTTAATAATCAGTATTTCAAACTTGATCACTAACATGATCATTTAACACAAAACACATTTACACACAAATATTGACAATCGGTATATTAATATTTCACAATGCTGTTAAGCGATTTCTGAATATTTATAAAAATAAATAAATAAAACTGATATATCTTTCATAAGCTACAGTGGAGGCAGAGTGGCATGTCACAAGCTTAAAATGTCGCTATGAAAACAGGAATGTGATTTGTCGCCTCACATTAGAATATTTTACATTTATGTGAGATGGATTAATCGGTACTATGTTCAGTGCCTGGTTAGAAACTGTGAACATTACCATATTTTAACATTTTTACATAAAATATCTAACCACAATGTTTAGTTAGCTAGGTTTTGCTAGCTAGCCATCCAGCATGTTAGCTTAGCATACCACATGGCATTTAGCTTACTAGCTTAGCCTACACCCAATGTAAGTATTTAATTATACTTTATTAGCTTTTGTTTGATCAGGTGTTATAAGTGTTTACCCCAACTCAGCTCAGCTCATGATATTTTCCCTTTAAATGTAGCCATTGAAATGAGTGTGAATGCTAATTGATAGCTTTTGAGCACTGTTTGTAGACTTGATGGTGATTGTCGCATTATTGTCAAACTGTTTGTGTGATTCCTTGTATTCCAAGTGTGTGAAGGTCAGATGATGCTCTGGTCTGTAGCGCCCAGGACTTAGAGCAGAGGTGACACAGTCATCAAATATTTATTTACCCAATGTACTCCCAATACACTCTCAAAATACACACACTAACCCACACCATGACCCTCAAACACTTTCTGACCCTCCTTAGTTCTGCAGAAACTAACTAAGAATCCCCTAAAACCTCAGATCTTAAACCAGGACATAATGACCTACTGTAGATTAAACTTCCCGGAGCACTGATTTAGAATATGTGTGTAAGAATAAGGGAAACAGAGAAACTGTTACCAGGTCAGTGGGAAATGTACCAAAACTTTAAACAGTTTCACATTTTTCTGTGCGTACTGATGCTTGGTATGTGCAATATGAGCCTGTGTCATCTTGCTGCATCATGTCTTTTCTGGCTTCCAGTTGCGCATTACTCATACACACAGGTGCAGAGGGTGTGTGCACATTGTGGGCAGCAAACACAGCTGATAAGTTAACTTAGGTGAGCCTATTTTGCAACTTAAGTAATAATCAAATACATATTTAAGATACTTCTTTCAAATATATATATATGTCTACAAAACGGGAACAGGGTAAATGAAAATGTACTGTAAGCTTCTGATGTGTCTGCTGTGTTTATTTTCTTAATGCTGATATCTGGGGCATTACAATCTGTGTATTCAAACACAAACAAGCATTTCACGGTACTGAGCAGTGAAGGCTTCACACGTGGAGTGTGTGTGTGTTTGCCTCGCTCTTCAGAGGGCAGTAAGTTTTGGGCTCTCTGATGAACAGCACATGTTTGATTGTGCCGCGCACCTTGAGTCTGGATGTGTTTACGCTTCCACGGATCGTTGGGCAGCATTAAGGAAGTGGGGTCTGAGTCAGAGGGAAAAAGAGAGAGATCAATTTGAGCCATATGGGCTCCCAACTTCCTCAAACGTTTGAACCCAGGAACAGTTTATGAAATCATTAATGTATTTTCAAAAACAGGCAATTATTAAAGAAGCCAGACTAACTCTGTTCTGTGTTATTTATATACATAAATTATATCATGAACTTTTAATTGTACTGCACCTTCTTAAAAAAAAAAAAATCTAAACAGAGACAGATGGCATAATTCTTTAATCAAGTATTAATTAAATCATTCACCCAGAAATGAACATAATGTCATTGTTTAAAGTGCTCATTTTGTGCTAAATTGATATCGTTTTCTGAAGTAGAACAAAAAAATGAAACATTTTGAAAAATCTTCACATAGGTAGTTCCCGTACAATAACAGTTCAGTGACAAAAATGCTCATGTTTAAAGACTAGAGACTTCTAGCCAGTGGCAAAATCCAAAAGATCTGGCTGAGGTGAGGCTGTTCTCAGTGAGTTCAGCATATTTGAAGTCTAGAACTAAGTTTAAAAAAAAAAAAAAAAAACATTCTGTTACACAAAAACAGTGTGTGCGTGTGTGTGTGTGTGTGTGTGTGTGTGTGTGTGTGTGTGTGTGTGTGTTGTAATTTGCAGTGACATTTTTGGAAATGTGAGCTATATATGAGAGGTATATATTTATAAATCTGACAAGTTTTATTATATTCTGCTTTATTTAAAGAAAATTCTAATAAAGTTGATGGTATATCCTCATTTAGATAACTATGTAAACTCGTGTCCCAGCATGTATCTGGATGTGCTTGTTGAAGACTGTCACTCTTGTGTGTGTGTGTGTGTGGAGGTGTAATTGCACTCAAGAGATTCAAACTGCATCTCCAGGGGACAACTGACAGCTGAGGTCAAAGGTCAACTGCAGCCTCAATAATGGTGGATTAGTTTTGTTGTCAAAGCTTAACAGGTGAAGGTGGGATGCACCAAATCTTCAACACATATCACAACAACTATCTCACAACCAATTCGTACGTATTTTGCGAGGTGGCTAATTCATACGACCTCACTCATGTGATTTTGTATGATTTGTTTAGACCCCAGTGACGGGTATGTTTAGGGGTGGGGTTAGGTGTAGGTCATTCATACAAATTAATGCGAATTGTGCAACACGTAAAATATGTATGATTTAGGACAAATCGTATGAATTTGTATGAATGAGGTCGTACAAATTCATGCGAATTAGCCACCTCATAAAATATGTACGAACTGCCGTGAGATCAGGCTGCAAAACAACAAATGAGCCCGCATACGCACATGTCAGTTGACTGCTTTTGTCCATCCAGTGAGGCCTTGCGAATGACGAAAATAACATTTGTCATCCTTTCTTTTCTTTGTTTGTTTTCTCTGTCAGTGTTGTATTTCTCCCTTTGCACAGAGCAGCACACCTGCAGTGGAGAATTGTTCAGCAATACATTCGCTATTCTTTTCAAAACATCAGTACTTCCTGGAATCTTTTGAAAACAGGTCACACTAATGCAACCATTATAAGCTCGTTTTTGCTTCTTACAGTTGTTACTCTGTTTTATTCCTCATTGTATATTTACTTAGACATTTAGTATTTTAGAGGCCAGGAGTAGTTTTTTTTTTTTTTTTTTTTAGCAAGAATGCATTAAATCGATAAAAACTTTTTTTTACACTGTTATGCGGTTCTTCTGAATTTGATTAATTAAAGAATCCTGAACAAATGTATCACCATTCCTACAAAATAATCTGTGACAAAACCAACTGTAATGATAATAATAAAGGTTTTTTTTTTTTTTTTTGGATCACCAAATCAGCATATTTAAATGATTTCTGAAAGAATTTGACACTGCCCTGATGGCTGCTG
The DNA here is from genome assembly GCF_023724105.1 of Carassius gibelio. Classification (NCBI taxonomy): domain Eukaryota; kingdom Metazoa; phylum Chordata; class Actinopteri; order Cypriniformes; family Cyprinidae; genus Carassius; species Carassius gibelio. The sequence continues at coordinate 14,633,821 of NC_068381.1, forward strand.
AAAATCCAGCAACACAGCTTTGTGTTCCTGTAGCTCAATTGGTAGAACACTGCGCTATCAAGTGAAAGGTTGGGGGTTCGATTCCCCAGGAACACATGATAGGTTTAATTTTTAAATTACATTTTTAATTTTTAATTTAAATAAATTCACCTTTGATAAGCATCAGAGACTTTTTTTTTTTCAGAAATACTGTATAACAAAACAGTTTTAAATGAGACACATAGATGTAAGTTTTTCCATCTCTGTTTGCAGATGTCTGCTCTTTTCTGACTTAGTGAGCAATACAGATAATTGCTTTTAAATGCTGCAGTTTGAAAATAAATGAGCAGTAATATATAATAATGGCTGACTTCCCATCTGTGCAAAGGTTTGTGTGTTCATCTGCACAGCTGGTACAAATAGTAAGTAAAAAAACTTTTTCACATGCCATTGCCCATGCATGTGCTATTATATTATATTATATATATATTACCACTTTGATTCAAGGGTATATGATTATGATTCAGAATAAACAAGCAATTTTTGATTTAAAGTGAAGAGAACCCAATCAAACAAATTAGACAAAAATATATACTTTGTCATTCATTTATTCAGGAAAATCTAATATTATATATCTGAGCGGCAAAAATATGTGACTCTCTAGGAGATCTCCAGCAGGTAATTTGAAGGTGAAATAGAGTCCATCTGTTCAGAGGTGTTTCAGTCAGTGCATGGGATGACTATCAGGTGTCAGTGCGTGCCCTGTTTTATTTAGAGAACAGGGGTCTATCTGTTTGTGGATGTGAATCTTGGAACAAACAAAGGAGATCTCTGAGGACCTTAAGAAAATGAGTTGCTGTTGCTCATCAGGCTGGAAAAAGTTACAAAGCCATCTCTAAAGAGTTTGGACTCCACAAATCCACAATCAGACAAAGTGTGTACAAATGGAAGAAATTCAAGACCACTGTTACCCTCACTCTAAAAGCAAGATGTGTAATAGTCTGCGGGGCTACTGTGAGGTAACTTCTAAGCAACTAAAGACCTCTCTCACACTGGCTAATGTTAAAGTTCATGAGTCCACCATCAGGAGAACACTGAACAATAATGGTGTGCATGGCAGAGTTGCAAAGAGAGAGCCACAGCTCTCCAAAAACAACACTGCTGCTCCTCTTCAGCAGTTTGATAAAGGGCATGTGGACAAGCCGCAGGGCTATTGGAGAAATGTTTTGTGGGTGGAAATTTGGATAAGACCAAAACAGAATATTTTCATTTAAATGAGAAGCATTATGTTTGTAGAAAGGAAGGCACTGCATCCTTGCATAAGAACCTTATCCCATCTATGAAACATGGTGGTGGTAGTATCATGGTTTGGGCCTGTTTTACTGCATCTGGGCCAGGGTCGAGCAGAACAATGAATTCTGAATTATACCACCAAACTCTAAAGGAGAATGTCAGACTCAGGACATCTGCCTGAGAACTGAATCTCAAGAGAAAATGGGTCATTCAGCAAGATAACGACCCGAGCACACACGTTGTTCTACCAAAAAAAAAAAATATATATATATATATATATATATATATATATATATATATATATATAAATGGTTAAAGGAGGGCAAAGTTAATGTTTTGGAATGGCTAAGTCAAAGTCTTAATCTTAATCCAACTGAAATTTTGTGGAAAGACCTGAAGCAAGCAGTTCATAACAAGGAAACCCACCAACATCACAGAGCTGAAGTGGTTCTGTACTGAGGAATGGGCTAAAAATCTAAAATTCAAATGAATGAAAAAATGTTACAGGCAAAAACCTAAAGGAAGGCAGTGGGAGCATAACTTGACATCTGGATTTGTCATTATTGTTCACACAGGAGAACTGATATAAAAACCACTTATGGATCAAATATAAAATTGATTGCACAGATTAGGAACTTGCTACGTTCAAAAACTCCCCAAACACATATCTGTCCTATCGTTTTACAGCTTTTAGGATAAATCATGACAATAACAAGCAGGCATAAGTCAGCAGTTTTAAAGTCTGCTTTATGTCCATCTGTATCCTTTCTCCAAGGACAAAGCTGCAGAGAATACCAGCCATCTCCAGCCAACAGTGACCCTGGACGTTTCACATCATAACATTTGTCTAAAATCTTAACGTGAAAAAAAAGGATGGAAATACATTGAACCTGTCTACTAAAAAAAAAAATTTTTTTTAAAGCTACAGTCCGTTAGTAAGTTTTGCCTCTTTGTCAACATCTCTGTTTGAAACCTTTAATTGCAGTATTTTGTGGAATCATTTTCTTTTTACATCGGTTGTGCAAATTGTTAAAATTGTGTTAAATTGTATCATGACTATTAAAATTTATTGGGTTGTAGATGCACATGTGAATGTCAAAAATTCGATTAAATACTGCTAAAAAAAAATAAGCAAAGATTTACTTGATTAGTGTAGTTTTGCATGTGATTTGGATTAATGCATTTAGGCCTCATATAGTTGGGCCGGTCCCATTTGCACTCTTCCCAGCATGCTCTGGGGTATGAATAATTATGTGATGGTGACTTTCTGATCTTATGTTCATGATGACAAAAGATGCTGTTAACAATGAATTCAGTAATACTGAATAACACTGCATTGCTCAAATGGTATTAATGACTACAACATCAGTGATGATGACAGTGATGAAGGTGCTCCACCAGCAGCTGTTGGGAGTTAGTCATGCAGAACTGCAGTGCATTTTCCCTGTCACGGACCTGTCAGTCAGCCCCTTCTGAACACCCTGAATTAATCAATCGCCACACCCTGAAAACCCAAGGCAGACTCCAGATAACACATCACACTTGTGCTTCACACCCCTGCTGAATTATTGGTCTTTTTTCCCCGCACTCTTAGAAGTTGGAAAAAGGTCCATTATTCACCAGATTTCTTGTTTGACAGCATATCCCTGTAAATCAGCAACAGCACAGCTTTGGCTTTGGTCGATGCATCATGTTTGGAATCATTTTTAGTAAGAAAAGAACCTGGCATTACAGTGCAGTGCATGTAAGACAAGTCATTCTTTTTTGATTACTGTTTCCTGTATGACTGAGCTCTCCATTGCTCATATATCCACTATTTGTTTCTAGGGTTAAATTTAAGGAAATTCGAAAAATGTACAGCTTTATGGCTTTTGAAACTGTTTCTGTGCCCTTACGAAAGGAAAATATATTTACCATTATATTTCCTAAAATATATTGTGATATATTGTAATATATTATTTTACCTTTTTATTTTCTAATATTTTATATATTTGAATACATTTAATAATATATTGATGATACATATATTATAAAATAAATTGCAAAATATACAAATAATTGCCGCTTTCAATATATTGCAATATATTGGAAAAATAAATATATAAAAGAATATATGCCTAATATATTACATGATATTTCCCAATATACTACAATATATTTTAGTTTCATAAGGGTGTCTATATCACACTCCATTATAGTGTTTTTCATAGTCATTAGACATTTCCTATAGTCATTTAATAAATGGTGCATCTGTATCAGACATCCCTGCCTTCTCTCAGTCACATAATACTTTCACAGCTGTTTACATAAATGTATTATATGTTATTTTATGTGTATTATATATTATATGTTACAAGGGAGACTGAGTCAAGTTTTCATATATATACATACATTTAAAGACCAAAGATGCAAAAACCTTCTGAAAAAAGTCCACCCGAGATTTTGGATGGGTGGATGGATGGATGGATGGATGGATGGATGGATAGATAGATAGATAGATAGATAGATAGATAGATAGATAGATAGATAGATAGATAGATAGATAGATAGATAGATAGATAGATAGATAGATAGATAGATAGATAGATAGATAGATGTTTTACAAAATAAAAGAAATATGCCCAACATTAGATTAATTAAACAAACTTAGCAAGTACTCTATTTTTAGAATGAATTATTTCTCTTTTTCTTCGACACACACTTTCTCTCTCTTTCTCTGACTCTTTTTCTGTGTTTGTTTTACTCTGTCATGAATGAATGAACATGGCTCAGTTTCCCCCTTGATTAAACGCAGGGCAATTTGCCTTGTGGTTTTGTAGAGTTAGCGTGAACATACTCTGACAGAACCAAATCCACAGAAGCTTTTATTTGGCCAGTAAATCAGACGCTTAACATAAGCATGCTTTGGTAGTCGGTTGTTTACATACAGACACACTAGCTCATGTAACACTAAAATGTGGAAACCCACACTGTCTCTCACGACTCTGCTGGCAAGCGTGAAGTATTTCTAAAGAAAATTTCAATTTTGTTCCATGTTATCTGTATTCTGTGCATTCTTGTTTCAAGTAGCCTTTATTCTGAGAGATAAGCATCACAATATCAATATAAATGAGTACGTTCCTCAGCAAAAAATTATAATTCCTATTTAGGTTATTCACATTCTGGATGGAGCATTTCAGCCTAATTTGGGGTTTGGAGATAATGGCTCTTTCAGAGTGCTGTCGGCCAAAGGAATGGAAGTTTCTGGAAAGTCCTCTGGCAGTTGGTGCATTGAGTATTCAGTGTGAGGCCCTGGCCTGTCTCAAGTGCTCACAGCTGGATGCTCTAGAAGACTGGAGAACTGAAGCCGTGTCAGGAGACTGAATAGGCCTCGCTGTATAGGCCTCGGTCCTTGTTTACTCGCCGAGCTGGAACCTCTTGTGTTTGAGCTCAAATTGAGATGCATACCTGAGCAAGGCTGGATGAGGAAAGACTAAATCTATTCATTCAAATTGGCTGTTTGCTTGATTCTTCGTCATTTTCTTTCTCAATGTTATAAATTAATTAGCTGTGATTGTTTCCCACAGTGTAGTCTTCCCTTAAATGAACATATTATTTTCAAATTACATATAATTTGTATATTTGTTTATATTAATCCATGCGTTAAAAGCAGTAATATTGTGAAAAAAAAAAATTTATTTATTTAAAATAACAGTAAATTTTTTTAGTAGATGTTCCTGTGATGCAAAGGTGAATTTTCAGCAGCCATTACTCCAGGATTCAGCATCACATGCTGATTTGCTGCTCAAGAAACATTTCTTATTATTATACATTTTGAAAACTGTTTCTGGCATTTTAATATATATATAATTGAAAATCAAAATTAAAAGAAATCACCATTTGAAATATATCAGTCTGTGTGTAATGAATGAATATAATATACAAATTTCACTTTTTGAATGGAATTAGTGAATTTTTTTTTGATGATATCTTAATTATATGACCGGCACATATATATATATATATATAATTATTATTATTTTTATTTTTTTGTAGAAACCATGAAATACTACCATCAATATATTTTGGGTAAATAATAATTTTTGTATTTTTACTTTTTTTTTTAAGAAGAAATGAATGCTTTTATTCAGCAAGGATGCATTCAATTGATCAGATGTGATGGTAAAGAATGTTACAAAATATTTATTTTTTGTATTTTTAAAAGAAAAATGCTGTTTTTATATATTCATATATAAAATTAAATTAATTAAATAATTAAATAATATTTTTAAAAAAATATTACATTTTCTTTCGGTTTTATTATAAGGAATTTTACATATTCTATTTTATAGAGGGTTTTATTCATATTTTCATATGATCATTTATGTCTGGAAAACATCCAATGTAGGCAGTAGGAATTTTTTTTTGTAAAAACATAATTGTAAATGCAATTGCAATGCGAGAAGAAAGCTGCCAAACACACCTACATGCATTCCTCTGCGATTTTCAGCAAATGTTGCACTGATCCGTGCAGTATCTCACACCGCTGTGGGCCACAACTATTCAGAAGGTGGCAACCATTATCCCATTATCTATAACAGGGGCCTCAGGGGTGGATGGCAATAAGCTGTGCAGCTGCAGCAATCAATGGCAAAATCACCACAACTGAGAGTGTTTTATCAGAGCACTGGCGTCATCAGGGTAACAGGTCTCGGATTAGCATGGGGGAAAAGGAAGGGACAGACTTGTTGTCTTGCCAGAGGTGGGTGATTATGAGGTGGAGGGGTCAAGCAATCGGACAGGCAGTGCACTCTGGGAAATAACTTTCACTAGAGAATTGGAGAGATAATTGAAAAGACTGACTGAGCCATTGCAATGATTACCTATTTATGTATTTATTTATTTTCATGTATATAATAATAAATACATTTCATTTTAATATTTTATTTTCATAATAATATAATGTTGTTGAAATAAAATTTGTGAATGATTGTGCTATATTGACAAATATTTATTTCCTTTATTTTTTATATTATTTCATTTTTTAAAGTCATTCCATAGCTTTAAAGGGATAGTTCCCCCAAAATTGAATTTTCTCATATGGGCACAGGCACTATGGGTCGCATGTGAAAAACAAATGTAAACCGCATTGGGTCTCAGCTGACAACTTGTGATCTGAATACCTGGTGTAAACTTGTGAAAAGGTTAAAAGAAACATGGATAACAAAACCAATTTCTCTGTGCACATGTGGCGTCATGACAGTTCTGCTTGGATGAGAGACAAAAAAACGTATAGCTCAAACTTGAAATATGCTTTGTGCAACATGATTGATTGCTAAATAAATATGTAAAATCATGTTGAACGTACATGCCAGAGCAATGTGATTGCTTTAGCAATGTTCTCCTTGGTCAGTGTATTCGGGTGACACTTTTCTTTTGTACACAGAAAAAAAAAATAGTTCTTTCCTGTGCAAAAAGAAACAGAAAATTAGCTGTTTGCTTTGACAATGTCATACGAAGTTTTGACAAATGCTTTCCTTTTTATATTTGGCTTGGGCTCACAGATTCCAACTACAAAGTCACCCCTCTCTTTGAACTGGGCAAATAATGGACTTTTGAATCGGGTTCATTACACCATGCTAATTTCTATTATGAGCGATTAAACGCAGCTCCCCTCTCTGCGCTATCATATCCGTCGCCAGGAGCGGAGGTCTCTGTAGGGGTTCCGGTTCATTTGGGCTCTGCTCCCACCCCTCCCTCCAGTGCGACTATTCAGCCGACCTGGCCCAGTCTATTCAGTGCAGCTCTATTCAGGTCTGGGAAAAGAAAGAGAGCCAGCGAGAAAGACAGAGAGAGAGAGGAGAAAGAGGAAGAGAAAGAAAGGTTTCACAGCTGCAGTGTTTGGGATTGCCGAGCATGCGTGAGTTTCAGACCACTAAAGGGTTTTGGCCTCTTCTTCTCATCGCCGTCTTCGTTCATTCTCTCACCTTCCCTGCTGTATTGTGCCTCATAAAGGATGAGAAGAAAGAGGAGGATGAATGGGAAGAAAACAAGAAACGTGGTGTTCTAGGTTATTTGAACAGGGTTATATTCCTGGTGGGGCTTTATCTTAAAGGAATTGTTCTCACAAAAATTACTTACATGTTCACCCTCATGTCGTTTCAAACCTGTATGACATTCTTTCGTTGGTGGAACAAAAAGAAGAAATTTTGAAGAATGGTACTGTCGTTCTTATACATGCAGTTACAATGTATGGAACCTGGGGTGTTCAAGCTTGAAAAAAGACACAAAAGCACCTTAAAACTATAGTCGTTAACACTTTATAATAACTGTACACTATTAATCATTAATTAAGCATTAGTAAACAGATAATTCATAATTTATAAAGCATTAATAGACAGTAATAATCAGTTTATAAATACAGATATAAATGCTTTATTCTTGATTTAAAAGCATATCTATAATGTGTAATTTCATACTTTATTCATGATCAATTTATCATTTCTCAATGAATTATAGCATTATTTACAAACCAGTTATTTAGGAGTTGCCAGTGATTCATAAGATCACAAGAAATGTAGTAAATTCAGGTAGTTATAAAGCATTTAGTAGTGGTCAGTTAACTATTTATGTGAGCTCATCTAAAGTGAGGACTAGTTATGCCTTGTAAAGCATTTATAAAGGATATTTAAAGGCTTCTAAACAAAAAAAAACAGAAACACAACACAGTGATACAGAACATAGAAATATTAACAGCCTTTAAATCTCATTTGTAAAAGCTTTACAAGGCATAAATAGTCCTCACTTTAGATGAGCTCACAAAAATAGTTAACTAACAACTACATTAATTAACCCTGAATTACAGTAGAAATACATGTTAATAAACCATTTATTAACACTATAAGTAACTATTACTATATGTCTGAATAAAAAGATGTATGAATGCACATTTAAATAGTTTATTAATCATTTACTTACAATTTCTAAGTGATCTTATTAACCACTGACAACTCCTTAATAACTGGTGTGTAAATAATGCTATACTTAATTTAGAAATGATAAATTGATCATTAATAAAGTATGAAAAAAACTATTATTAAATACATTATAGATATGCTTTTAAATCAGGTATAAAGCATTTATATTTGTATTTATAAACTGCTTATAAATGTCTATTAATGCTTTATAAATGATGAATTAACTGTTTCCTAATGCTTAACTAATGATTAATAGCATGCAGTTATTATAAAGTGTTACCCTATAGTCTTACCCTTTGGAAACAAAAATATATTGCAGTATATTGGAATATATCATGTAATATATTAGGCATATTCTTATATATATATATTTTTTTCCAATATATTGTAATATATTGAAAGTGGCAATCATTTGTATATTTTGCAATATATAATATGATATATGTATCATCAGTATATTATTAAATATTCAAATATATAAAATATTAGAAAATAAAAAGGGAAAATAATATATTACAATATATCACAATATATTTTAAGAAATATATTGGTAAATATATTTTTCTTTCGTAAGTGTATGTAGCTTATTCTAAGTCTTCTAATGCTTTGTGCTTGTAGGAAACAAGACCATCTTTTAAAGGGATCATATGATGCGATTTGTTCCTTTGTCTTTGGAGTGGTACAAGCTCTTGGCGCATGAAGAAGATAAAGTTGTAAAATCGTTTGTAAAGTTATAAAAACTAAAGTCTCAAATCTAAAGAGATATTCTTTAACAAAGTAAAGACTCTGCCACGCCCCCACATGTCTACTTCACTATGTGGAAATATTTGCGTAATGCTGCCCAAATGTTCAATCAAAGAAAGAAGTAACCGCAGTTAGGGTTGAAGCAGCCATGTCAGAGAGATGCTGTGTGTATCTAGGCGAAAGCAGAAGCACTTTATTTGGCCTTCTGATTACTTACAACAGAACAGCAACACATTTTAATGGACAACTGTTTTGTAAGTCTAGGAGAGGAGGTAATTCTGACTTTCCTAAAACAATCTGGTGCTTCTGAATCAGCTACTGTAAGTATGTTTTGTTATTAGTTTAAGTATCTGCTATTGAATGTTCAAACGAGGAGTTTTGCGCTCTTGTATGTGTGTGTGTGTGTGTGTGTGTGAGAGAGAGAGAGAGAGAGTGAGAGAGAGACAGAGACAGGGTCACACAGTGGAGTAAGCTGTCTTAACCGTCTGTGTCTTGTGTACTGCAAACACATATGAGCTTCATCACTGTATCTGTTACTCCACTCTGTTCCCCTTTCGGGCTTAAACTGATGGTTAAACTAAATACATTATTAAATGTCTTTGCATTCATTATGAAAGACGAAGCTTGCGATCATGGAAAGGAGCGTTACATTTCTGACGAGTGCTTGCGGTGTTTGGCCAATCACAATGCACTGGGTCAGTTGGCCAATCAGAGAAGACTGCGCTTGTCGGAAGGAGGGACTTTGTAGAAAACGATGTGTTTGAGAAAGGCATGTACAGTTTTTGAAAAAGAATTCATTTTCTGAACATTAAAGCATGACAACAAAAGCATCATATGACCCCTTTAAATTTAAACAGTTGCTTCTGTACAAAATATGTGTCCATAATACATAATAACACTTCATCCCATGAAAAATCCCCTGTTGTCCTCTCATATCAAAATCCACCCACATATTTGTTTAAAACTGTTTTTGGACTGTTTTGCTTGTATACTGTGCTTGATCTGTGCATATTTCTCTCCTGATGTAATGCTAGATTTATCCAAATCTGGTCCAATGAAGAAACAAACTAATCTACATCTCAGATGGTCTGTGGATGAGTACATTTTCAGCAAATTTTCATTTTTGGGTGAACTTTCCTTTTAACTGCTCCAACTGGATCGAAGTCGGAGTTGAACTCCAGAACCAAATCATTCTGATTTGATAATGATCATCCAGAAGGTCTTCGTAAACTTGATTAAGTGATTAATTGAAAAGATCTTAAATGTATAAAGCATTTATATGACATCACATCTTGATATTTCTGTTGAAAAAATAGGACGGTTGTCTGTGAGTCACAGATTGCCACTTTATCAGTTTTATCTCTGGAGAGACTTTCTTAGTCTAAGTAAATCAATGTGCCCCTGTTCACCGTAACACCCCCTGCAAAAAAGACATAATGACCACTTCACCAGCTCATCAGCCACTTAAGATAGTTAGTGACGTTGATAAATCACCCATAAATCTGTGCCCCAAGCACTGTGCCATGTGCTCATTTGTGGTAGACGGGAATGAGGATCATGTAACTTTAAATAAATTGAATTTCCCCAGCCGAGCTTCCATGTTCATTGGACTCCACTGAAGACATAATTTAATATACATACTGGAGTTTCTGTAGATTTACCAGTTTGATAAGATTATGCACACACCATGTGAGGTTTTGAAGCTTCAGTAAAAAGTTTTGTAAAAGTGTCATGTTAGATTAAAATTATCTCAAATTTCCTTCCCAAATAATACATGAATTACATTTCATCCCTAGTTCCCTGACTGCATTTATGTGGTGAAAAATTAATATTTTTTAATATAAATTAATAATTTTTTATAATAAAAATGAATTTTTTTTATTATTATATTTTTCAGTTATTTCATATGCTTTTTTAGAATGTTAAAATATTATATTTAAAATATTTTTGAATTTTAAATGAAATGAAATTAAAAGATAATGTAAAATAATTAAATAGTATTTAAGTTCAATTAAATCAAACCATTATTTTATTAGATTATCTGCACGAATTACATAATAACACCTTTGGTCTGAGATCATACAATACTAAAAATAATACCCTGCCTGGTTTCAGAGAAAAACCAAGCATTGATAAGAGAACCTAAAAAATAAAAAATAAAACCTTCTTAACAAGATTGCTACTAAACTAAAGATGCATCACTTTTTAAACGTAGCCATACATAAGTCACCTTTCACACATTGCATTCCTGCCCTGTGGCACACACACACACACACACACACACACACACAATCCCATTCCAGATCATTGCTTCTTTTATCACGTATTTTGCACTTGGCCCTATTAAAACACTCCTGCTCAAATAAACAAGAGCTTCCCTGTGTTTGTGTTCTCCACCTGCCAGCGTATGGAAGGCAGTGTCTATACATCACTCCTGAATCTGTGTGCTGATTGAGGACACCAAGGAGACGTTGCCCAGGTAAACACTTAATAAAAGCAAGCTGTTAACACAAGGCTGTTGCAACAAGGCATACCTTCTCCAGGGATGACATCGAGTGATGGGCAACCTGTGCAACACTCAAAAACAGGTCAAGGAGGGGACATCTTTCAACACTTACGGTTATGGCCTGTAGGCATCGAGCTCTAGGAAATGAAAAGAACTTGGCAGAAGTGGGCGACATCCACTCACTTCATTAAACAAACAACAGTGAGAAATGTAAATGTTAGTATACATACACAATAAAAAAGAAAAAGAAAAAACAATCTCTACCTTCTTGTTCGGACACCTGCACAGGGGCCGTCCAAAGTTCTGCGCTGAGATAAGAGAGTGTTTCTTAAAGGAATAGTTCACCCAAACATCAAACTTTGCTGACAGTTTATTCACCTTCAGGCCATCTAAGATGTAGTTAGTTTTTTCTTAAGAACAGATTTGGAGAAATTTATTGCATCATTTGCTCACCAATGGATCCTGTGCAGTGAATGGGTGCCGTCAGAATGAGAGACCAAAAAACTGATAAAACATCACAATAATCCACGAGGAACCACACAACAACAGTCCATCATTTAACATCTTGTGAAGTGATAAGTTGTGTGTTAATGAAGAATATATATTAGTGCTGTCAAATGATTAATTGTGATTAATCGGATCCAAAATAAAAGTTTTTGTTTACGTAATATATGTGTGTGTACTGTGTATATTTATTATGTATATATAAATACACACAAATAGAAAATACTTACATGTATTTACAAGTGTATATTTATATAACTTATATTTTATGTAAATATATTTAATATACAAACATAGCATATTTTTCTGAAAATAAATACATGCATGTTTGTGTATTTATATATACATAATAAATATACACAGTACACATACATATACTATGTAAACAAGACTTTTATTGTGCATGTGATTAATCGCGATTAATCGTGACTAATCGTTTGACAGCACTAATATATTTAGATTTTTTTAGTCGCTTTTTAGCCAGTACTCAGAGATATGGTGGGACGTGCAAGTGTCTCTGCTTTGTATTAACCCAGGCATTTCTTCGCTATTGTGCACAGCCGTTAAACATCCAGAGATAGTACAACGTGCTGGCTTCGTTTCACGCCTCTCCTTTTTATTGTTGACGAATAGCTTGAGCAGATGGGCTCGTTATTTTTGAAGATTCCTGCACGGCCAGCGTGATAAATTGGCACAGGACTGTCTGCAACACACACACAAAAACACACAAAACACAATTCACGTAGATGGAACAGCATCTCTTCCAACACTGAATTATCTACCGTTTAAAAACTCTGCTTCAGGCCCACTTCACTTTACTTTGTCTATCAGAGAAGAACCAAATCCAGCGTCTTTATGCTTTGCACCATCTGTCCAAACCCTCGCACAAGGGTCTTTTATCTTTTTCCAGCTGTGAATGCTCTAGATGGAGAGTGAGAGATAGAGAGAAGACAGAACAAGAAAGAGAAGTAAGGATCTCTCATCTGATACGCACATTAGTTTACTGGCCAACTTTCTCACCATTATAGCTGATCCAAAAACATCCCTGAGACAGTGTTTAATCAAAATATCAGTGAGAATTAATCTAAACAAACATACAATTAATAGCTCTACTAACTCTTAATGTTTCACTTTAGATTACAGATTGTGTCCAATTCATATGTCACATGTGTTAATGAAGATTCAGTGCATTTACTATTTGCTAAATAGAGTTGTGTTTTTCCATTATGGATTTGAAATATAACATTGTTATTGCATTGTTTTTCCAAGTTCATTTACACTGCTGATACCCTTTGAAGCGCAAAACTGTGTCTTTTTATGGTCTCTTGACACTTGTGTCACTTCCAAGTTGTTTGTAAAGCAAATGATTTACATTCGGCTCACTGACAAATAAATCATATGTAAAACCATGTCAAGAGCTCTTCTCAGAATAGAAAGCCAAAATACCTGAGTCAAATGCCTTTGGGTTACAGAGGACAAAATGTGGGATCACTTATTTGGATTATGTTTATCAGCAATGTAGCTTCAAGTTTATTTCATGTCAATATTACATTAAATAAAGCCCTGTTGATGTTGACACTATTTATTTTTAATTGATGCCTTTTTGTCAAGGAATTTGTCAAGGCATGGAATAAAAAGCTTTATGTGGCAAAGAAACAGTATTTTGCAAATTTAATATTTTAGCTTTTCTGTGTCAAAAACAATATGGGGACTGTAATAAATAAATTACAGCAGAAAGTCTATTGTTTATTTCACTTTCCTGCTTTTCATTTTTACATTCTAAGTGCATTTATTACACTATATATTATACAACAATATAATATTGTATTGTATTAAAAACCAGACATGAACATTGTCCCTTTAAGACACGATGAGAGTCAAAGGGGGCGTTGCCGTTTCGCACTCTGGGTGTGAAAGATGGGCGGGGCTAACGCGAGGTGACTGACAGCTGGGCTCCAGCACCTCCAAAATCGTGGCGCCTGAGCGCTCCAAAGCAGCCAATGAGATCCAGAGTTTGACTGTCAATCATTCTTCAAGCACCAATCGGAAAGCAAAATGAGGGAATCTTTATGACTTCTAATGTATCCAACGTGGGACTAAAGAACGTCTGGATAAAAAGAAAGTAAAGTCCGGGAGGGGGTAAACAAGCGGAGGTGAATTTGTGAATTATCGGAGTTTTCGAACCGTACAACGAGATAATTTCGTTTAACCGCGCGCAGGTCAGTAAAGAGAGAGAGGGAAAGTAAAGCGAGCCGCAAAGTTCACAACAGTCGGACTGTTTACTGGAACCTTTCGCTTCAAAAGTGCTTTATCACAGTTCACTCGAGTGATCCAAACTCCTGCATTCGCAGTTGGAAAACTTTATATCAAATCCGCGAAGAAACGAGAGCATTAAACTTTTTTTAAAGAGTGCGGTTTTTCCTGAGAAAAAGTTTCTTCAAAGCGCCGACGATCTCAGATTGTCTTTCGACACATTCGTATGGAGTTAATGGTCACGATCGACTGTGGTTTTACTTTTGAGAATAATGAATCACTTTGGATCAAGAACTTCAGAAACATCGACGCTTTAAAGTCCTCAAACTACATTTGATTCAGTCGATCCTCTCTTGCCAAAACAAAGCGCCTGTCTATCTCCCATCCAGACCCCCTTTTCAACCTTTTAAGGACAACTGCATTTAGTTTTGGCTTGTGGACAAGTTTCTTGTATTGCCTCGTCGTGATTCACCTTTGATTTACTTGCGTGGTGGTGCAGCGGGGGAGATACAATTTTACTGTGGACTGTTTTCAAATCTGGGACTGATGCATAGCCTTAAATCAACCCGGTGTACTTTCACATTACCGCTGGGTAAACAAACAACTTAATGAAGTCGAAACACTCGGACTCTGGGAAACTCAATAAGCTCGAGCTGTCCGTTTGTGGATGAGAGAGAGATCTATCGTTAAGCGCTGAGACAACTGGATACAAAATGGCGGCGTGGCTGGGACAGATGGGATCACTTTCATATCATGTGTTTTATTGGCTTTTGACGCTGGAACTGATCATCAATTATGGCGCACCGTGTCCTCAAAACTGTACGTGTACGCTTGATGCGTCCGACTGCAGTCATTTAGACATTACTGATGTCCCTCAAGACTTGCCTAAGACCACTGTCCATCTGTAAGTACACAAATCTGGCCAACCCGAGTCAATTTAAAACCCCATTCTCTTAAAAACAACACGCTTTATGTCCTTTAACGCTCTTAACTGACATTGCCCAGTTAAGAAAACGACTCAAAAGTCACAGAATGACAAACGACAAGTGTCACGTCCTATATAGTGCCCTACACTTATTTATTACTTATAAGTACTGACAAAAGTTTGTGTTTCCATTAAAATCATAAAATGGTATTGGTTAGAAGTAGTCTCTGTTCTCTTCCAGGTTATGACATGCTAGTTACTATCATAAGTTTGGAAACTTAGTTTTGTGAGGCCCGATGATATGAGTCGAAGTCAAATGATGGAAGGTAGTTTTGTTCCTTAAAATCATATTTATTAGACTAAAAACAAGGCATAAAGCTTATAGTATTCTAAAATCTCTTCATGGTTATGTTCAGTGTTTATTTTATGTCAAACCTATTATTTTTAAGTATTTGACAAGCTTCACCTTCAGTTATGCTTTCCCACAGGAACTTTTCATAAACTTTGCCACTTAGTACTGTGGCATTAATAATACAGTTCAGCGGTTTTGACATTATATTTGGTCTGGTTTATAGATTTTGGCATGTTATTTTCTTCATAAGAGCCCTATGCTGAGACGGTAGATAGCTAGTCTCATAATAAACACTGAGAACAGTGGCAGTTGTTATTTTTACATTTATCTGACATTGTCTGAACTCCCAGATATATTTTGAAGATTGTGTGTGTGGTTTTTTTTTTAGAACATCCCTCAAAGCCATTTTAATAATCTTCTTTCCTAAACATTTTTCCTCAAACATGACATCACTTTTAAAGATGTCTTTTTGGGCGGTAGGCTTTGATGTGATGTATCTCTGTGGCCGAGACAAAGTTTCTATGGTGTTATCTTGCCTGTGTGTTCAAGATAACAATCATATCATTTTCAAAGGGAACGATTTTGCTGTCCAGGATTATCTTTAACACCTTTACTGCATGTTTCATCACTGCAAAGATACCCGTTTTGTCTGTCGATTTCAGAAAGGCAGCTCCCTTACTGTCCTTGTCAAGTTTAAAAGATGGTTATCGCGCACAAGTTTCAACACAGAAACATCAATTGAAGTCATGAGCTATCTATAATGATTGGTCAGGTAGCCTCAAGGACTGTCTAACCTATTGCTGAGTGCTTTAGTCTATAGCCCTTGGATTTACCATTTAAATGCATAGTGATTTTGGTGGGAAGCTAATGTGACGTGTTTCAGAGCAAAACAGGATAAATCTGGGAGCATGGACTTCATTTATCATTATTAGATTGGATGGTGAAAAATGGTCCCTATATGACAGGGGGTTGGAGAGAAGAGGTTGAAATAAGAGGGCTTGTTGACATCAGCAAAAATGGAAAGTAGAGTACATTTTTAACTGTAAAGGTTTTTGCATACAGAGTCCGAAATTTTTGCACGTTGAAAAATATATACAACCTCACATTGTGTGAATCATGCTTACACACTTTCGGATCATGTTCGATTTTCTGCATTTTTGCAACCGTAGCATGCATTTTGATAGGAACGGATGGTGAATGTGAAAAATTGCATGCGGAAATTGCATGCAGACCCATTGTGCAAAGTCCTTAAGACCAGGAAAGTCCAACCCTAACCTAACCCTAAGAAAGTAAAAGGGAAAAATTATATTTCATGTTGACACTACTGTTGCTTTAAATACCGGTTGTTCAAATGTGGGAAACTCTGGGCCATTTTTGTTACAGATTAAGCACAGAGTAGCAATAAATAATTGATTTATTCCATATTACTCTGCTGAATTAGTATATTTAACCATTTAAAGAGTCTAGTTTAAAACTAATATTAGAAGAGGTTAAATAGCTTTGACAGAACAACAGTGCTTTTATTGGTAGGCCTCAACTGCCCATCATACAACTTTTTCCTCTAGACTTTCCTTATGTAATGTGTGCCCGTTTTTAATATTAAAAAACCTCATTGACAACAACAGCAGTAAGAAACCCAAACCAACTGTCTCATGTTGTTGTTAACCAGTGACTCTTTGTCTCTCAACAGCTTAAGGCAACTGTGGTCTGTCATAAATACTGATCATTTATAGTAATTAATCCCCACAACTATCGCTATTCACATGTCACTATTCATGTTCAGTGCTTTTGTACACCTCTGTGGCAATTTACAAGCAGTCAATGTGCTTGAGACACCCAAACCTGTTGCTTGCTTAATTACACGGCACAAACTTGCCCAAGGAGCGTCAAACTGCATTTTAGGGCTGCACGATAAATCGCATGCGATTGTCATGTGCATTTCGTTAGTAAAGCCGGTTCTGTGATTAGTAGTAAATCTCCATCACATACTTTCAGACGGAGTGGGACTACAGCGTTTTAGCATTTCCATGAACTGAAAGGCACGTTCCAGCTTCTTAATGTCTCTTTATTTCTGCTTTCATGTTGACAGATCCAACAGAAGCTGGATTTTAAAGTTATAGACCAGAGATATTTTTTGGGTTGTCCGTCAATGCAATGTATCATTTAAGAGTAGAAAATTCTGTGTGGTTGGAAAAACCCTGAGGACATGGCCTGAGTATAAAATCAAGCCTTAATACCTTCCAGTTGTCCAAATAGGTTCTCCATACTGCCCATTTTTTTCTTTCTTTCATTTAATGATTTCCCCGTGGCTCAGAGAGACCTTGATGGTGAGTAGGAAGCAGTGATGCGTCTGCATCGCCATCTCGCACATGGCCCTTTGTGGATTTAAGTTAGCCTAACTTTGAGATATGGGCTTAAGAACTCCATTAAGATAAAGACTGATTGAGTTCTTCATGGTTGAGGGTTAGAGAAATAGTTCACTCAAAAATGAAAATTCTGTCATCATTTACTGACCCTCATATCATTTCAAATATATTGTTCTTTCTTTCGTGGAACACCAAGATATTTAGTAACCAACGAGTTTTGGTGACCACTGACTATGGACACTGAGACATTTCTCAAGATATCTTATTTTATGTTCCACAGAAGAAAGTAAGTCATACAACTTTGGAAAAATGAGTTTGAATAAATGTTAATTTTCATTTTTGGGTGAACTGTCTGAATTCCTGGTGAATTAAATTATTTTATTTTAAAATGATTTCCTGCATCTAATCCATCTGAAGTAATGAAAAGGCAAAAAAAATTAAGCAATTTTGGTTTTGATTATGGAAACTTATGCCTGTCTTTGGCATCTTTCATTCATCAGGACTGACCCTTTAAAATTCAGGACAAATGAGATCCGTTTTTGATTAAATAGCTATTTGATTTTGTTTGTGTATTCAGTTTGCTGTAAAGACCAAGGTGATGGAAACAGTTTGGCTTGATATAACGAGCTGTATGAGTCTTACTTCTCAAAGTAAACTACAACGACCCTTTGGTGGCCCTCCTGATCGTTTTGAAAGCAGTGGGGGTGGTTGGTTGGTTTGTATGTGGAACCTGGGTTGCCACATGTGTGATTGTAGTTTGGCCACTCTTTAGGGTTGGTAAACAGCCTGCCAGATTTTTCTCATCACCACAAAGGGGGTTTGATGTTTCTTTTTTCATTGGGGCGTTCTGTTCTGTACAGTCCCTGTCACCTGTTGAGGAGCCGCTGTGTAAACCTGAATGTTAAGGGTGTGGTGCTTCTTTGGCCAGGCTACAAGAGTTAGTTCAGTGTCATGGTCCGTTGCTTTCCATTGACGAAACTTTTAGCCTAGATCTTGATCTGCTTCTCCGACCCGTTGTTTATTCTTTCAACATGTGGAAACCAGTCAGCAGTATCGGGGCTCGACATTAAGCCTTGGCATATGCTTGTCCTTTTTACCTAACCTTGTTAAATGTATGTAATCATTCATGTCAAAATCTTTAATTTTACTACGAAATTCAGTTACTATGTGATGTAGAAATATAAACACCTAAAATTAAGGATATTGGGGAAAAACGGCCCTGTATGAGTTTTTGTCTCATAAGAAATATCACGTGAGCAAAGAGTGCAGTATCACGAGTGCTGTTTTTGTCCCAAATAGCACAAGTGCAAATGTGATACTGATTTTATACAACAGTTCAAGAAATAAGATCTTAATGTTGTGTTAGGCACACATTTTTTGGTCAGTTTAGCTAATGCAAATTTTACCAATTAAATCCATTGCACAACTGTTGTGCAACTCAGAGCAACACACAATTTCTTATCATGACATATTTTTGGACTTATGCGACTTATACTCAGGTGTGACTTATAGTCCGAAAAACACGATAATTCCTGAATCAATCAGTCATTTGAAGGAATCGAATGAATGAATGACTCATTCATGACTGGTTAGTTAAGACATTTAGTGCCACCTTCTGGCAGTTTTACCCAAACATTAAAAATAAAGAAAATGAAAAAAGCTACTTTTTGTAATATCTATTTATTTATTTTTTCTCATGTAACCCAATAATGACTTTAAATTACCTTTTGGGGGTAATGTGATTAATATACGTGTAACGATATTGTATTCGTAATCATCGGGAAGAAGGAGGCGGGAACCGGCGCACAATCAAAACACTAATAATTCAAAAATAAATACAAAACGGCGCACCAGCCCCTCACGGACGACTGGTGCGCATAAATAAAAAGCAAACACATAAAATAATGTCCCAGGCCTGGTCCTCTCTCGTCCTTCACGGTCGTCGCTCCAGTTTTATATCCTTCGATCTCCTACGTGGGACTCGATACTGGCGGTGGGGCGCAGGTGCAGCTCATCTTCAATCACTACACCTGGCCTCACTCCTCGTTCCCACACCTCTCGGCCCCGCCCCACTCGCCACAATACGATTAATTGATTTTCACCAAATTGTAATCGACTGACAGCCCTTGTTAGTGAGTCATTGAATCAGTCATTCAACTGATTTCAAAAAATTCGTTCAAAAACACTGAATCAATCGGTAACAAAACACCTCTGTGTGTTTTGCTGTGGCTTTGCTTGGAACTGTTTTTGGCAGTTAATATTGTGTCTAAAAGTCACTTAACATTAACTGTTGTATAAAGTAATTTTCACCTTTGCAATTGTGCTGATATTCAGGAAACCACACTCTTGATCATGTGGTGTTGTTTATCATATGTTATAAATATAAAAGCACAACATTTTTATACCACAGTATGTGTGTTTCTTTGTGTGTGCTGTTGTGCTCATTTGTTTTGATTTCTTTACGAGATTCTCTCGCACACAGTCAGGCTGCGCAACCCTCAAGTGGCATGACTTAACTGTCAATACATTACCCATTATCAGTCGCCGTTGAAACACTGAATGAATTACACCTGATGAAAAATATCAGTTATTTCCATTGATGTTTCAGTACTTCCCTAGTTATTTTTGGTATGGATGTTTTAACCAGGGTACTTGTCTGGTCAGGCAAGTTAAAATCTCTTTCACTTGAAATATCCACTTGTCCTGGACAAGCAGACAAGAGTTAATGTTGAGCCCTGCAATATGTCTTCAGAAGTTTAATTTGTTTCGATGCTTGTTCATTTCGTTATCTGAGCAGTATGCTTTATTAATCCCGTTGCTGGAAGACTTGGGTCACGTTCAAAAACATCAACTTGCATTCTAGATGTTTGACAGCATAGCACATTACAAATGTAAAAGCTGAACTGGTTGGCTCCAGGTGTGTGTGGTAGCCTGGTGCAGAATTTGCTTGCGTTATCGTATTGTGAGTTAAAGGAGCGCCTTGCCATGTTAAGCTTATCATGCATGACACAGAGGTTAACTGCACCTTACGTTAGCACTACACTTGTGGAGTTTCCATACATCCAATAACTTTTTATCCATTGATTTATGCCCAGGCTTTTTCCAGTCAGCTAAAATACATCCATTAGCTTTTTGTCTGTTAATGTCCATAAAACTTGAATTAACCATTTAACGGTAAGCTTGTATGTTGCAATTTGGACTAGTTTAGATGTAGACGAGTGTTATGTCTCGTTTAGGGAAATGGCAGCCACACTTTTACCAGAATCTAAATATTCCTGATTCTCTTTCTGTTGAGACACATTTGAGAGCACCTCCTTCTCTCCCCTCCTTTGTTTAAGTGTCTACAGAGTGATTGATGACTCATCTGTGAATTCTGTACATCTGGTAAGAGTTTGGAGATCTGGAAAAGACGTAAAAAAAGAGTGATAGAAAGGGGAGGGGTGAGAGAATTGGAGAGTAACCGGCGTTATAGAGCACCCCAGCACATTTGGCCTGGAGACTAAAATCACCATTTAACATTCTGTAGAAGTGTTACTGACGAGCTAGCCTTTAACCCCATAGCGCATACAGTTTCCAGAGGTTTTATGGCATTATACATGAATGTGTAGGCGTATAGGTTGATATGTATATTCTGTTGAGCCAGCATTTAATCTTTGTTGCAAATTCAAATTCACAGCTCTTTCTTATTTCTGTATTTTCCTCTGTTTTTGTTCCTCTGTTTTTGTTTTCTTTGATATCTCTTTTTAATTTTAGTTAAAATTTGGTAACATTGTTTTTGTCTTTTTTTTATTACTATTATTTTTTAAATATGTCCATTTTTTTTATAATTATTTACTGTATAAAGACTGAATTTAATGCTACTATATCTAGTCACAATTGGGTCTGTGTGAATGTGTATATAATTTTCTTTTAATATATTTCTTTTTTTATTTGGATGAACGGCATACACACACACACACACACACACACACACAAACACACACACATATAATGTGTGTTTGAATATTCCCTGGTATGTACATATGTAAATATGTAAATTTGACTTTGCTGGTCATAAATTAAATGAGATATATTCTTTATTCAGTATGTTGAATACACTGCTGAAGTTCACCACTCTTGATGTTTGTGGCTTTATTTATTTTTTTAAACCAGTTATTTTCTGTTAAGATAATAAACCGTATACAGGATAACTCTGTAATCTATCTAACAATAACTTGTTCTGTTAACTTTAAGTTTTTTAAGAAGTTTTCATGAGCTGGTCTGTATTTTCACTCCCTGTCTAAACTCTGGCTTTTCATTATATGATTAAAAATTATCAGTTGAAACAAATGTGCGTATAATCAAGTGTGATCGTTTTGGACTTTTTCCTGGCATCTGTGGTTCTAGTTCTTTCTCAGCCCAAGTTTAGAAGAGACCCTTTTCTTACCAGCTCCTGGGCCCAATTTCTGTCATTTACTTTGTCTTTAAAATGGGTCTGCTTTGTCTTGGATTTAAGCCTCATGTTACTCCGATTTATTTTATTTGTTGGCTTTTTTTCTCATATTTAATTTCTTTCTCTCCCACCGTGTAACGTTCACTTCCTGATGATCTTTATCTCACGATCTTCAGTCTAGATTTGATACTCTCGCTCCCTTTTCTGTGCTTTGGACTACCTGTAAGAGCTCCTGGCTTCACTATCAGTGGGGTTGCTGGGTTGTAAATGGTCTTTATGGCAGGAAACCGAGAGAAAGGAGCACAAGCTGTGCATCTTTTGGAGAAGCAAGTGTCTGTCTGGTCTCTCGCTCTCTCCATCACTCAGTGCTGTGACAGAAAAGTTATTCTTTGACTAGTTTATGGCCCTCTGAAACAGGGAGCATTAAAGATGCTTCTGTCTTCCAGCTGCATCACAAAGCCCCATCATTGACATCATTTCACACTTCCAAAGACCAAAGTTCACACTCCACTTATCAGTGATAAAGATAGACAGATAAAGGTCGTCTATTTGCCGTTTTTATTCACGATTATGGCCCTTGAGGGAGAAGCTGATATAATAGAGATATTTTTATTGTTAATATAACAGGCGACAACTATAGCGTTGATATTATTTTCAATACCTTATTGAACCAGCATGTCAGAGTTTGGTGTTGACAAATCAACAGATCCATTGTTTACTCTCGTTGTTTACTCTCAAAGCAATGCAACCAAAATGAAATGCAATATTTGAGAAAGTTTTATCATCCTGGCCTAAAAAGCCACACTATTCTGTATGTTATTGTCAATTTGTTAGTACTCGTTGATTTTTGGGGGGGAGGGGGGTTCTCCCTCTGGTCATTTTTCTAAATGACTTTGACCTTTGTTAGGTGTGAATGTTCTCTTACCCTGGTTTCCTGGCAAAGGAAGCTGTTGGCCGTTCACCTTCATGTTTCATGGAAACTTTCATAAAAAGAGACATCATTGGCTGTTAAGAGTTGAAGTTGTATTTACTAGCCTGTACTAGCATGATTAGGTTGGAAGTCATTATTGTCTGCATGGTTATAAAATGGTAGACAGAGTGTTTAAGCTCTGTGTTCTCAAAGTGAAGTGGGTACATGTATCTGAGCTGATTTGAGAGCAGATAAAGGATGATTGGATAATTCTTGAAAATAGTGTATTATTTATTTACAGAGGATAGCAGGAAAAGCATTTTGCAATCATCTTTCCTTAAAGTGAATTTCCACTGCGCTGACTAGTTTCTTAGCAATCCAAAAGAGTGTTTCTGGTTTCCTTTAAGGGGGCGCTAGCAATTTTGAGGTGCACTAGGGTTGGACATTTTTCAATAATTTGGGGCTCATAAAAAAAAAAACATTATATGAGGAGTCATTTTTTCATAAAATTTTTGTCACCTTTTCTGAACATTCTTATGATTAGGCATTATACACAACAATGTTCTACAATAATGCTACATTATATCTCAAGGTTTTTTTTTTTTTGTTGAAAAAAAAAAAATTCAGTATGAGCTTGAGGTCGAATCAGGCAATCAAAGGAAGTGTTGAAAGGACCCGAAGGGACTCTCTGAGAAAGAGGAGAGGCATTTGTTTAGTTCAGAGTAAAGACCCCAGTGGGTTTGGGAATTGTTTGAATCATAATAGACATTAAGCAAATAGTTTAAGACTACAAAACTCGATCATATCACATTATTACCTATTTCCATTATACAGTATTTACACATACAGCCCTGTTTAATTACTTGATTTAAATATGCCACTTTTTATTTAATATGTGTATATGTGAATTTAAGCTTCATTTCAATCATTATAAAAAATATATCTATATTTGCAATAAGTTTAAAATATTCAAACCTAGTTGGAGAAATCATTAAGGACCCCATGTCACTTGATGTTTTAATGTTCGTCAAACAAATGCAGCCTTGGGTGAGGATAAAAAAAAATGATTTCAAAAACATGAAGAAAAATAATTTACTTGACCCTTAACTTTTGTATAGATTGCTTCAAAACCACTAGACGTGTATTTAGATCCATAAAACTCCAGTTGTGGACTCTCAAAGCCACAAAAGTCTTAGACTTCCTCACTGGAGAACTAGAGCACTAGTTGCACCTGCTGAACGGTTACAATGGCTATGTGATTTATTCCCCAAAGGTCAGCCTGAAGGTGTGAAAGTTAGTGTTAGCTGATAAGATAAAGAGGCTTCAACAAAGTGAAGTGACTGAGAATCAAACACTGTGATTATATAGGCTAAACACTCTCATTTCCTTTTAAGATGGTGAGGCATAGGTCGTTTCTCCAAACATCATGAAGACTGTCATGATCTAGTCTGAGCATTTTGTCTGATTGGCTGTTTAACAGTAAAGCATTAAAATTACTCTTAATACTTCCCGCCTCTTTATTAGCTCCACCCACTAATGACTGACAGAGCCGTTGACAGGCACAATATATCTTAGTCCAGATCATTGTGAAATGGCTTAACCTGGTATTTGGTCTCTTTTTCAGCCCTTAAAATTCTGTAGTGGAATCTAATACGAGTATTAGTCAGTAATCTGTGTGTGAAAGAAAAAATAGTTGGTTTCATTACTCAGGTTGGAAATGATTAAAGCAGATTAGCGACTAGCATTCTACATGATGTACGTGATTTTCTCTGCAGCATTCGTGCCCTCTGGCGAGGCGTTTTTAAGAAAGCCTGCAATTTTTCACTTTGCTTTGGTATAATTATGTAATTGCCTCATGGTACAGGACTGCAATTTTGCTGTGTTCACCTGTCAGACGATTGCCTTGAGGGCAGCTCACCCTGTGTGATTATCTCCGCACAAACACACACACATGGACACGAGCTACAGAAGCATTCTGACCGTTTCCGCTTTCAGACCAAGTAAAATACAATAATAAATTGCTTTGCTAAAATGTATGAAATCGTTTAACACTGCTAAGTGGAACTCGATGTGTGTGCCATTGAATCTGTTAGTCAGGGAGTTGAAGATAATCTGAGAGTCAATACTTTGTGTTTGCAGGAACTAACCGCTTTCTAAACGAATTTTACAGGCGGACACTTCCTTTTAAAGAAATACATATTGTGCTATGTTTAATACACTACCATTCGGTTTAGGGTCAGTAAGACCCTTATATTAAGCAGTGTAACTGTTTTTGTTATGATTGATAAGAAATATTTCTTGAGCACCAAATTCACTGAAGAATGATGTGACACTGTAGACTGGAATGACTGCTGAAAATTCAGCTTTGCATCACAGGAATAAATTACGTTTTAAGATGTATTACAATAGAAAACAGTTATTCTAATTTATAATATTTCACATTATTACCATTTTTATTGTATTTTTGAATAACTAAATAGAAGCGAGTATGAGAGACAAAACATGGGGAAAAAAATCGTACAAATCCCAAGCATTGAAGCTGTAATGTTTAAGAAGGTTGAAGTCAGAGTTTTGCCTAGTTATCCGTTTATGTGCTCCAGATATATTAAGTCTTGGTGTTGAATTTTGGGAATTTTTCAAATCCAACCCACCTGCATAATTTCCTGATCTCATTCTTGCGGCCTAAAAATGATTAGTAAAAGTACTGTTAAGTACTCCTCTACAATATCGAATAAGTCAATGCATCCCTTTTTAAACCAATTTCTCTAACTATAAACGATGCAAAATGATGCAGCCCATCAAAAAAGAAAATCTGGCCATGCAGTAGCTGAGAGCGAAGGAAGAAACCACAGAGCTGACAGGAGCTTTATAGATCACAGCGCCATCAATCTCTGACATTTCAGCAGGGAGAGCAGGAGTCCAGCGCTCTGCCAAGCCCAGTCTGAAGCCCTTGGATGACTGCTCGCCTAAACCGCGCTGAAATGATGACGTCCCGCTAAAGGGAGGCTGTTGATGTCCCTGATTTATGGGCCATAAGTGTCGATACGACACGTTTCAGTGATGAACTGGACTGATTGACTGTCCGTTGTGTTGTTGAAGGCTGCTGCTGGCACTTTAGATATAGTGAGGCGAGAGATTTATGCTGCTTTAATGGTTCTGCTCAGAGAGAAATGCAATTGTTTTCACATTACCACTTTTTACTGAAGGAGTACAGACTGTCGACTGTTGTGAGTGCCTGACTAAAACTGTTTTAAGAAATCTCTCTCTCCTCCCCCGCCCTCTCTCTATTCTCTCAGAAATCTGAGCCACAACAAGCTGGCGGCAGTCGATATGGACATCCTCTCCAATCTGCCGAACCTGAAAGAAGTGTGAGTAGAACAGCCCCATGTCCCCAGTCCAAACCTCCCGTAGATCTGCCCAGCGTCAGCTGGAAATCTCTCCCGGCTTAATGAAATCAATTGGCATGCTAGCAACTTTCCAGGGCTGTAACATAATGTTGTTGTTGGCCTTTAACCTTAAGGCCAATGTTTGTTTTCAGGACAACAATGTTTTTGGTCTTGATTCAGCTTTATTCATTTCAAATCTTCAGTTATATATTAAGACAGATCTGAGATCAGCATACAATCCTGTTTCTAAGTAGGAGCGCTGGTTAATGTTTCGGGTAAAACCCCCTTCTAAATTCAGCTTGAAAATATTCCCACAAGTGAAGCCCCATAGAGAGAGGCAATTGAATGAAGTACATTAAATGGTGTAATAATGTTAATTACAGCCATTAGCCACAAACGGTCATAAATCATTTTAAAGTGTGCTGTTAGTGCCATTGGATATTTAAGTACTTTTGATGGTGGCTATTGTCCTGAAAGTGGCACAGATTGGGAATAAAGAGGTTTGCTTTTATAAGCGCCTTCCATCATCACCCGACACCAGCCACTAACCTGTGCTGTAAATATTTAATACATCGAGGGACTGTGTCTGGCCCTCAGCCAGACAGGCCTACCTTCCCTTTCTCTCTCTTTTGGTAGTAAAAAAAATAATATATATATATATATATATATATATAATGTATGGTTTTCTAAAGATATATTAATCATAAAACATTAAACATATGTTATTTTTAATATATCTAATTGATTTTATTCATATATTTATTGTAAAATACATTACATACATTTTCAAAAAAATATATTAAATATATTATTTCCAATATGAGATCTATATTAGGTCACTGTCTAAGCTGTTTGTTTTGTCTGTTTTTTTTTTTTGATTGACAGGAGGCTTGACCACAATGAACTGACATCCATCCCTTCATTTGGAGACGCAGCAGCAACAGTCGTTACACTCTCTTTGTAAGTGAAACGTCAGGGTGTGTGCTGTGTTGATGGCTACTGCTGAGGTGGAACTTTCTGTTCATGACACAGATTACTGTTTGCATGGTGTGGGCAGTCAGGAACATTTCAGTTTAAGCAGTTCATGTTGTGAAATCTGTTTAATATTTTTGTGGTTATTAATTCAGCAAAACTGCACGCCTAAAATTTCCCACCTCTAGTAAGACAGTGTTTAGTGTTGCTGGCTGTAGTAGTGAAACTCAGACTGGTGGGACTGCCTTTACTAGCATTACCCTGGAGAATTTCTCCCTGTATTTGTTTGTTTAATCCCATTCCTTCCTTGGCATCCAGGTACACAGTTATGGTTTGTGAATATGAGTTTTCAGAGTATTATATAGTAAGAAGGCTAGATTTGCACTAGCTGCAAATATCAGTACTGAATGTCAGGTTTAAATTGTACTATTAAAGGAGAAATCAACATATCCCCCCTAGAAAAGTACAGCTTCTACTTTACGTTTATGTGATTGTTTTAAATAATGCTTGGTTATAGACTTGTTTCAGAACACCAGTTTGCCTGTATCTCCTACACACCGACTGATAGCACAGCAGTAATCTGTCTTCTGCATGGATAAAGTTCCCATCTGTAATGTATCTCTCCACTACCAAATGTGTCGTTCATTTGAGCCGTAAGTGATCTGTGTCTTTATAGCGGGCAGTTGTGCTGTCATGGTGTGACCTCATTGATTTACAGTTAATCACCGTCTCCCAGAAATGATGAAAAACCCGATGACTTCTCCGTTCACTTCACAGGATTCAAACATTTGATATAACACTGCTGAGCTGTGCTTGGAAGATATCGGGAAAGGTTGGAATGATGATCAGAGAATTTCGGACCAAATGGAAGTGCTTCTTTTTTTGGCCTTGGTTCGAGGCCTGTCTCTATGGAAAGCTGCCACATATCAGGAAGGGCTCATCTTTTTTGAGCCGCACAGCTGAATGCAGTAGAACGCCCAGCTGTAGCTGTCAGTCAAGCAGTTTACTGTAAAAAAAAATGGGGGAGGGGTCAATCGTAAGGGGGCGAGATGGATGGTCACCTATAGAGGAAGAGAAAGGGGTAGGAACAGAAAGAGCGAGAGGTCTTGGTTTCCACCTGTGAGGAACACCTGACTCTGCTCCTGCTTGTGACTCTTGTTCAAAATGCCGCTCCGCTCATGGAATTCCTCCCTCAGAGTTCACCAGCTGGAATTCTGTCGGACAGCAGGTCCCTGTGATATGGCCACAGAGCCGGCACTAAAATACAGCTGCGTCTGTCACCAACACCAAACTTCTCAATGCCCTGCTTTATCTGAACTGAACACGACATTTAAACAGTATCTTTGTCTTTCCCTCTCTCTCTACTGAAGTGTTTAAACAGCTTGCCGTTCCACTGATTTTAATCCTTTCCTTTGACTGTTGACAGTCATATTCTCACAGTGTGCTGTGCGACATAGGGTCTCACTCTTCATTGTTATGGCAGTGCAAGCCATATAATACAAATGCGCATTGAAATATAGCTCTAGTGCATTATGATTGTCAGCTGTTGGGGAGTGTTTGACAAATGTTACACTTGCTAGTTGTGTGAGTTGTATGGTTCTATGGACATGTATCTTAATATTTTCATCTGTTTGCCATTTTTTATGTCATATATTAAAATGGCTAAGACTTTTTTTGTTTGTAATTAAAACCAATGTTTTACTAAATTAGTCATTTTTGCTTATTAAATGTTAAAGGCAAGTAGTTATTTAAATTAGCTACATTTTAGTTGAAAGTTGTTAGTCTGTTTAGGAAATGTATTAGCCAAATAAAAAGCGCAGTAAAATCACTGATATATTAACAATGTTGGTTAATTTATGTTGCCAAGTGTAATATTCTAAAACATAAGTTGGCAAAAAATTTAAATCCCTTATAGGTCTTTTGCTGCTTTATGAAGCCACCAATAACCAATTGTTTGGCGTCTTTGGCTAATATTATGGTTGTGCAAACCTGCTTATTTTAGATTATTTACATTTGTCCAGTAGTACGCTTTGCTAAGAATTCGTTTGGACAACTTCAGAGGCGATTTTCTAAATACCGTATTTTCTGGACTGTAAGTCGAACTTTTTTTCATAGATTGGCTGGTCCTGTGACTTATAGTCAGGTGCGACTTATTTATCAAAATTAATTTGACATGAACCGAGAGAAATGAACCAAGAGAAAACATTACCGTCTACAGCCGCGAGAGGGCGCTCTATGTTGCACAGTGTAGCCTACACTGAGTAACATAGAGCGCTCTCTTGCGGCTGTAGACGGTAATGTTTTCTCTTGGTTCTAAATAAATGCGATTTATAGTCCAGTGCGATTTATATGTTTATTTCCTTATCAAGACATATTTTTAGACTGATGCGACTTATACTTAGGTGCGACTTATAGTCCGAAAAATACAGTATTTAGATTTTCTTTGCATACTCAGATTCCAGATTTTAAAATAGTTTCTTGACCAAATATGGTCCGATCCTTATAATCCATACATCAATGGATAGCGTATTTATTCAGCTTTCAGATGATGTATAAATCTCAATTTCGAAAAATTGACACTTAAGACTGGTATTGTGGTCCAGGGTCACATATTTGAATCGATTTTCAACCAAAGTAGATAAGACAATCAATGCTGCCTAAAGAACCGAAAATGCTAATCCTCAATGCGGTGCAGCTTTGGTGGATTAACTGGCTAAGATATTAGGCTCCCGCGATCACTCTTTGACTACAACAACAACTAATTCCGACACTGGTCTAAAACCCAGCAGTAGAATCTCAGTTTAACTCAAACAAGTGTTAGAAAAACAGCTAAACCACATGCAAGGATGTGGTAAACTATATTTTGTAAAGGATCCTTTTGGCATTGGCTCTGTTTTAGGATCTGCTGTAACCCAGATGGAGTAAGTCCAAGATAAATCCTAGATCTGATCCAGATCCCAACAGTACCATTTTAAAATATTTTATGTTTTCATGGCCAATGCATGAGTGTGGGCCGCTTCTCTTGTTAACGTCAGCATGTTTTTTTTGCCTGGTGAAGGTCACCAGCTGCTGACCTGCTACTCAGTGGAGTCTCAGTGCTCTGTTAGTCACAGGAACATCCTGTAGGGCAGTGAGAACAGCACTCGTGCTAATCCATACCCTCTCTGTTTATTCAGGTGAGACAGTGGGGTTAGTCCCTCCTTTTCTCTGTCCTTCCATCACTCTCTCTCGCTTTGTCTTCTGTCCTTCCATTCTTTTTTCCCACTTAGTCTTCTGTCCTTCCATTCTTTTTTCCCCACTTCTCACAATTCCCATCCAGAATTCTATTTAAACGGTCAACCCAGGGAGCATCTGCATGTCAGCCGGGTCCCGTCTTTACTGGGAAAGGCCCTGCTGGTTCCTCAGGCTCCCACAGAGTACCTGCCAGCAGACAGCCAAAGCAGAAATCCCCTCTTGGTCTCAGCGGACTATGTGTTTACAGTGAGATTTGCGCAGAATTGGGACTCCGAATGAGGAGACTTTGTTGTTCCAGCACGGACTCGTTATTGCTGTATGGGCCTGTTGGCCTGGGCTTTGTAGGGTTTCTTCTAGCATTGATCATAGTACAGGTGCTGGAGTGGTAGGCATGACCAGCAGAGGATGTCTCAAAAGATCTCTTGTAGGGCTGAAATGATTAGTCGAGATTATCGACCACGTGGACAATAAAAAAAGAAATGCTGACAAATACTTTTGTTGTCAAGTAGTTATTTGAACTCATGACCTAATGTAAGAGCCTGCAATAATGCAGTTTGACCAGTGTGGCGCTGTAGCGCAAGGATGCAGTTCAAGAGAAGACGACAGCGCTTCAGTTCCGAATAAACTTAATGGCGTTTGGATGAATATGTTAATATATGCTGTGCGCTTTCCTCTTAATAACAAAATGAAAACAACAAAATCTAACCGCAGTGTGAAAGCAGCACTTAAGAACACATTTGATTACAGCATTGTGGATGTTTCCACAAACTCTGAAGTTCGGCACTCCAGTAAAGTCCAGTCACGTCACGTTTATTTATATAACAGTACTTTATGCAGTAGATAGCCTTAAATCAAGCAGCTTTACAGAAGTAAACATGAAAAACCAGAGTCAGTGTCGCTTTCAGTTAGAATTATAACTTGATTTTCTGTTATAAAGCAGCTCTTTAGTGTGGAGCTATCTAATGATAAAATCTTTTGATTAGTGGGGGTTTTGGTTTGATCTAGCTCAGGACTGTTTTGATTATCATAACCCTATAAGGTATTTTGAGAGAGATTACGTTGTGAATAAAATAGTTTATCCAAAAATAAAACGTCCTGTTACTAATAATCTAATTTGATCATTCAAATAATCACTAGATTAATCGATTATCGAAATAATCATTCGTTACAGACCTAATCTCTCGATGAGGAACTCTTTATGAATATCTTATATGGAGAGTATTGGATTTTGACGTTCACTTGACACGTTGTATCCTTGCAAAAAAAGTAGACTGGTACGATTATATAGAAATGGCACCAGATAGTAATACCAGGATACACTGATATATAATGTTGTATTGAATGAACCGTATTCAAATCCCATGGTATTTACCCCAAAGCTTTCATCAAGCATTCATCTTATGCAATGTCATTTCCTAACTCCCACTATTTCTTGTTGAGTAGCACGTTCATTGGAAAATGACTTTTTTTTTTCTTTAGTACTGTCCACTTCTCCATTGGAGGGATGGCTTACTCTGAAACTACCCCAAAACAAATTCCAGATGTGGAGAGCCTTGACCTCGCCATTCCTTCTGTGGCCGACAAAAACAAGTGTTATTCTTCAAATCAGCTGCTTTCGCATGCCTTAACTCTGAAGAGAAATAAGAAGCAAAGGGGAAAGGACAGCGATCCAAAGCCCCCATGAGAGAAGAATGTTATTTGATTTGTCTTTACTCGTTTAAATTCTCACCCCAAGACTGATGTGACTAAACATAAAAATAAATAAAAAAATTTATATTTTGTAATTTTCAAACCAACCCTGTGTGATAATTTCAATCTTTGAAAAAGGTTGGGTGACTAAATTGAGAAAAGTATGAAATATTCGTAAACAAAACAAAAGTGTTAGTCAAATTCACAATCCAATCAGAATCTAATGGCGTAATTTTTTAACGTTTGAAAAAGGGTTTTACACTTTTGTGTGACTAAATGAAAATAACATAAAATATTCCCAAAAATAACAGTTTTCACTGAATCCAAATCAAATACAGAATTGTTTACATTTAAATAAAGCTGATTTGTTACACTTTTGCGTGACTAAAGTATAACATATGCTAAAGTATAAGCGAAACTAAAGTCTAAAATATTTGCAAACATTAGAAGATAAAAAAAAGGCACTTCAAAACTGTGAAAAAAATTTACTTGGTGTGAAAAATTTTGTTTCAAAGTTGAAATAAAGTGGGATGTAGCTGTCTTTTCTCTGGAAAACTGAATTACGATGAAAGCTTTTTATTAACACCCAAAATGTATTTGTAAATGTCCTATTATATTTAGTCTGTTGTTAATCTCTTCTTCTGCATCCAAAACTATGTACAGAAACCGATAGATGCAGGTTTAGATGAATCTTTCATCTGACAGATATTTGTCACCATAGCTGGGTTTTTGTTTGGGATTCCAGGCCTTTATGTGTTTGTACGTCTGCATGTGTGTGTTGACAAATCAAGTGACCGCATCAAGCCACAGTCTCTTCTGAAGGCATGTGTGGAAACAAGCCTCCATTGGGCTTCAAAGCCCTATTGACACATTCTCTCTGAAAGAGCCTCATGTGGTTCGAGCAGCCAGCCGCCTATCAGTGCAGAGATGTCGATCAACATATGGTTTCACATAGTTGCCTATACACTAATGAACCGAAAAAACACTGCGACAACATGACTTGTAAGTCTAGAATTACTAAGAGATCAAATCTACTTCTTAGTCTTTGTCAGGATGTTCAGTTTGGTTGCCTGAACTGTGTATTAAACAATAAATGAGTCTGGCATCTGTCCAGAGAGTCATGTGAAACCATATTAAACGCTTTGTGAAGGTTTGTACAGTGGTGTATAGAGTTAGTTATAATAGATGTGTTCTTTTTTCCTTCTAGGCACCATAATAAAATTCGCAGACTGGATGGGAAGCTGCTGCAGAACTTCACTGCTCTGGAGACTCTAGATCTGAGTAATAATGACATCACAGAGCTGAGAGAGCACTGCTTCCCTCCGGGGTTACAAATCAAGGACCTGTAAGAAGACCTCGGTCTCTTTCTTTCAAATAGATTTAACTGTGAACATCTGTTTTTTCCGTGTAACACTGTATTCTTTCAAAATCTGAAGCATGATATTTCATCTCTGTAGGCATCTGAGCAGTAATAAGATTGTTCATCTGGAGCTCGGGGCATTTAAAAATCTCGCCGGCAGTCTGCAGATCCTCAAACTGAACCGGAACCGACTGTCCCACCTTCCTGTTAAAGGCCTGGAGCTGCCCAAGCTCACACAACTGTGAGTGCACTACACTCCACTGTATATCTAAAAGTTTAGGGTCAGTATGATTTTTTTTTTTTTTTTTTTTTTTTAACAAATTTTTTTTTCAGCAAGGATGCATTAAATTAATCAAGTGAAAATATGAACTTTCAGGATGTTTCAAAAGGTTTATTTCACACAAGTGCAATTCTTTTCAATTTAATTCAAATAATCCTAAAAAAAATGATGTTTCCACAAAAATATTAAGCAGCACTATTTTTTTTTTTTTTCAAAATTGATAATAGTAAGACATTTTTTTGAGCATCAAATCATTATATTAGGATAATTTCTGAATTATCATGTGACACTGAAGAATGAAAATTCAGCTATGAATTTACAGGCATAATAAATTCGACTTTTACGTATATGAAAATGTATTTGTGTATTTTTTATATATATATATATATATATATATATATATATATATATATATATATATATATATATATATATATATATATATATATATATATATATATAAATTATTTAATATTTAAGTATATGAATATTTTAATAGTGTAATAATATTTCACAATATTACTGACATTTTTTCTACTTACCCCAAACTTTTGAATGGTACTAGTGTACATCATGTGTTATTATTAGCAGAGGTGTTTCAATTAATCTTTTCTTATGCGACACAACACTAGACCTGTATACTGCAACTGTTTACAATTTGGTTGTATTAGTATAAATACATTTGTCCAATTTATTATGGGTAGAAATACTACTTTTAACTTACAAGTATTTGAGTAGTTTAAACTATATTTTATTATTCAGCAGCTTTGGAAATTACAGTTTATATTACCTTCTCCAACACTGGCTTATATTAAAGGTTATCCGCTGTAATGATTCAAACAAATCTCCATATTCATCGGGAAGAAGGAGGCGGGAACCGGCGCACAATCAAAACTCATTTTAATATTCAAAAGTAAATACAAAACGGCGCACCAGCCCCTCACGGACGACTGGTGCGCATAAATAAAAAGCAAACATAAAATAATATCCCAGGCCTGGTCCTCTCTCGTCCTTCACGGTCGTCGCTCCAGTTTTATATCCTTCCATCTCCTACGTGGGACTCGATACTAGCGGTGGGGCTCAGGTGTAGCTCATCTCCAATCACTACACCTGGCCCCACTCCTCGTTCCCACGCCTCTCGGCCCCGCCCCACTCGCCACATACCCCCATCGCCCCTCGCAGGCCGGGGGGTACTCCCGAGACTGCGCTCTACTCCCCCCCCCCCCCTTCCCTTGGGGGGAGACCGCTCACGGGGACCTGCGGGAACCTGGGGGTAGGACAGACGAGGCGAGAGAAAAGGAGATGGAAGGAGGAGCGACAGGGACGAGAGAGGGGAGAGAAAAAAAAAAAAAAAAATCCGGTTCCCAGACGCACTGCTGCTCGGCCCTCCACCGGCTGGGTGATCTCCTCCGCGGTGCCCGGCGGTGGCACTGGACGGCCCTCGGCGGACGGCACGACACTCCTCCGCCGCCCGGTGGACGGCGACGGCTCCTCCGATTTTGGGCAGCGGCAGGAGTCCCCCGTTCCCTGCCCCTCCGGATTCCGTCACGGAGGCGGCAGGCTCCGGCCCCCTGGCGAACGGCGCCGACTCCTCCGCTCCCTCACGGACGGCAGCCGCCCCTCCTTGTCGTGGGCGGTCGGCAGCGAGCTCGCCCGTCCCCGGCAACTCGCTCCAGCCCACCGCCTCGAGCGTCCATGGCGGCACACACCTCGCCAGCTCGAGGGCACCGCGGATTCACCACAGCGGCGAGGGATCTTCAGCAGCGCGTCCCTCCTTCTCCCGGGCTTCGGCACCACTGTAACAAACAAATCTCCATATTCATCGGGAAGAAGGAGGCGGGAACCGGCGCACAATCAAAACTCATTTTAATATTCAAAAGTAAATACAAAACGGCGCACCAGCCCCTCACGGACGACTGGTGCGCATAAATAAAAAGCAAACATAAAATAATATCCCAGGCCTGGTCCTCTCTCGTCCTTCACGGTCGTCGCTCCAGTTTTATATCCTTCCATCTCCTACGTGGGACTCGATACTAGCGGTGGGGCTCAGGTGTAGCTCATCTCCAATCACTACACCTGGCCCCACTCCTCGTTCCCACGCCTCTCGGCCCCGCCCCACTCGCCACATACCCCCATCGCCCCTCGCAGGCCGGGGGGTACTCCCGAGACTGCGCTCTACTCCCCCCCCCCCCCCCCCCTTCCCTTGGGGGGAGACCGCTCACGGGGACCTGCGGGAACCTGGGGGTAGGACAGACGAGGCGAGAGAAAAGGAGATGGAAGGAGGAGCGACAGGGACGAGAGAGGGGAGAGAGAAAAAAAAAAAAAAATCCGGTTCCCAGACGCACTGCTGCTCGGCCCTCCACCGGCTGGGTGATCTCCTCCGCGGTGCCCGGCGGTGGCACTGGACGGCCCTCGGCGGACGGCACGACACTCCTCCGCCGCCCGGTGGACGGCGACGGCTCCTCCGATTTTGGGCAGCGGCAGGAGTCCCCCGTTCCCTGCCCCTCCGGATTCCGTCACGGAGGCGGCAGGCTCCGGCCCCCTGGCGAACGGCGCCGACTCCTCCGCTCCCTCACGGACGGCAGCCGCCCCTCCTTGTCGTGGGCGGTCGGCAGCGAGCTCGCCCGTCCCCGGCAACTCGCTCCAGCCCACCGCCTCGAGCGTCCATGGCGGCACATACCTCGCCTGCTCGAGGGCACCGCGGATTCACCACAGCGGCGAGGGATCTTCAGCAGCGCGTCCCTCCTTCACCCGGGTTTCGGCACCACTGTAATGATTCAAACAAATCTCCATATTCATCGGGAAGAAGGAGGCGGGAACCGGCGCACAATCAAAACTCATTTTAATATTCAAAAGTAAATACAAAACGGCGCACCAGCCCCTCACGGACGACTGGTGCGCATAAATAAAAAGCAAACATAAAATAATATCCCAGGCCTGGTCCTCTCTCGTCCTTCACGGTCGTCGCTCCAGTTTTATATCCTTCCATCTCCTACGTGGGACTCGATACTAGCGGTGGGGCTCAGGTGTAGCTCATCTCCAATCACTACACCTGGCCCCACTCCTCGTTCCCACGCCTCTCGGCCCCGCCCCACTCGCCACATCCGCATTCAGGATCAGAGAACCATTAGTAAACATCAGAGCAGGACCATTTTTTCTCTCCATAGCAGATCTATGGATCTATCTTTGTTTCTGCTCATATCAGACTTCCATCAAAATGTGCTTTGTTCTTCAGGTGGACAAAGTGATATTGAATCTTTGTATGCATGTGGCAACATAAGCTCATATTAAACTTCTCTCACACATGTGCACACACCTGGAGCACATTTCAGCAACCACAAAGCCACAGCTATGTTGGTGAGTGAGAGAGATAGGTTAGGGATCAGAGCCACTTTATTTGAACTGATGGTCAGCTGTACCTGCTGTCTTTATAATGTCTTTATAATACTGCACTCAAAAAAAGAAAACTCAAAAAATCAGTGATTGTCATTATAAGAACCATTTTAGGTTCCCCAAAGAACAGTTTCAGTTAACAGTTCTTAATAGAACCATTTTTCTCAGTTTGAAGAACATTTTAATAATCTTAAGAACATTTTTCTACCTTGAAAAACCTTTTTGTGCAATGGCCAGGTTCTATGGATGTTAAATGTTTTTACCATGGATGCCAATAAAGAACCGTTATTATTACTTGTGTATGTCTTCACATTATCATGCATCATTTCTTCAAACACTTGAACCTTTTTGTCAATTGTGGGTTTTGCAGGGAGCTGATCAGGAACAAGTTGCGGTTGATTGAGGGACTCACCTTCCAAGGTTTGAGCAGTTTAGAAGTTCTCAAGCTTCAGAGAAACAACATCAGCGAGTTGACGGATGGGGCGTTCTGGGGTCTGGCCCGGATGAGGGTTCTGTAAGTCCAAACCTTCATTACCACAACCAAAAAAAAAAATAATAATAATAATTATTAATATTTCTCACAATAGATCATTTATATTACATATATATATCAAATACGCATCCACCACATTGCTCATGATGAGAGTGAACACTTTTGTTTGTCATCTATAGGCACCTGGACTATAACAGTCTGCAGGAGGTGAACAGCGGCTCTCTGTACGGTCTGGAGTCGCTCCAGCAGCTCTATCTCTCCAACAACTCCATCTCTAACTTTAACCCTGAGGGCTGGGGCTTCTGTGAGAGGCTCCGAGAACTGTGAGATAAATACTTACATGGATTTTATTGTTTAATAGAATAATCTAGTTTTACTTAGCCTAAGTACCTGTTTGTTCTTTAAACTAGGGATGGGCATTTTTCAGAAATATTGCATTTGAATAATTGAGCTCGTAAAAAAAAAAAAAAAAAAAAAAGAATATTCTGTACGCTTGCGAGTTTTGGTTGCTGTGATACACAATAGCCACCAACGTAATGTGGCAGACGCATCACGAAATGAAATGTTGCATGCTTTATTTTTTTTAATAATGCATGCAACATTACATATATCAATATTAACTCCATTGTCGTTCAGTTGTAGTACAAGTAGGATGTGACAGTTGGTCGGTGTGGTATTTGCCCCGCCCCTCCTTCACTGTGATTGGATGGCTGAATGTGAATGCAGTGTTGTGCTGCTTATTTTTCGAATAGTTATTGCAGATTTTGCAGATTGCAGACTATTTGTGCACACCCCTACTTCAAACAACATCTTGCTTGCCCCAAGCTTTTAAACGGTAGTGTATCTAACATAAAATAGAATTCAGTAGAAAATATTCAAGAGGACTTCATCTCGGTAATTGTTCAAATGTGAAACCTGGTAAAGAATGAATCACACCCAATCTTTACATTACACCGAAGAATTTTCCACAGTATCACCTACTGCACTAATCACACAGCACTCCTCGTCTTTCTGTAGATAAGCTATTTAAGCTGTTTATCCCCAATGATGCACTGGATTGGCAGCGCTTAGGAGCTCAGCCACATTTTCACTCATCTCTCCTGATGCTAGTTAAAGAAAACAGCGTAATCCTCTGTGTGCATATAAGATCTGTACCTGAGTGAAAGTGATCTTATCTGGGTGAATGTGTGTATACACTGTCCTCCCTGTACGCGGTATCTTCCTCTAGCTAACACTTCTCCGTTGTTGGGGTTACAAGGCTTTATTGGTAGGACATGTTGACTGCGTATTGGTTTAATTGGTAGGACAGTATCAGCTGAGTGGTCAGCCGTGATTTTGCAGATAGGTTTATGACAAGGCTGTAAAAGCATTCTGGAGAAGACGGCCTGATGGGACGTCAGGTTGCTGTGATCAACTAAATTCTGGATTCTGACGAAGCTACCGATTGCAAAACCTAAATGCAGTTGTTGTTTGTTTTTCTTTTTTCTAAGGAATTTGTCCTATAATAACCTGACGAAGCTGTCCGAGGGTGGATTTGCCAAACTGGTGAACCTGATCTCGCTGCGTTTGGGACACAATTCCATCAGTCACATCACGGAGGGAGCGTTTAGAGGCCTTAGTTCCCTACGAACACTGTAAGTTTCCACACTGTGATTTAGAATAAGACTAAGCCTGCATGTGAAGAACACTTGATGGTGTCATAGCTGTGTCACAGTGATTCGAGAGTCCACATGCATGAACCAACAGGAACCAGGTTCAAGTCCATTCTCACAAAAACACTAAAAATATATACATACATAATACATAATAAAAATACTTAATAGATAAATATTAAAATAAAAATTATAAAAAAAATGCCAATGGCAGAATGTGTTGTACAACCAACACAAGAAATGCACATTTTCTTTGTAAACAGCTGCAATTGTGAAGGCCTCTGTTTTCTTTTGTTCCATCCTTCCTTTGTGTCTTACTTGCTTGATTTCCTCTATATCGTTCTCTTTCTCTCCCTCACTTGCTTTCTCGTTCTTATCCGAGCCAGTTCTAATCTAATCATGGCCTTAGTGCCTTACTGGGGCTCCTGTTGAAAAGAAGCAGGGGAGGTTTTAATTGGTACGTGCTTCTGGCTGGGCGAGAGGAGCCCTGGTCGGGTGTGAAAGACCAGAACCGAACCGTCTTTGAGCTGAGGGGGTGGGGGCCTCCAGCACTACTGTCATTAACAAGCCAGGGTCCATTCACAAGCAGCCAGCCAGAAAGAATAGGAAATTGGCAGCCGAGGCCAGGCATGGAGGGAAAGTAACAGAAAGAGCCAAGGGGGCGGTTGTTGGCCTGGAGGGAACGGGGACAATCCCTCCACCCTCTCACCTCAAAAAGCCATCTTTTTAATGGTATAGAAACAAAGGGACCCCATGCAAAAATGGCATTGGATGGTAATACGCAGTGTTATTTTAGAATAACCGTGTGTTCAAAACGTGGTTATTGTAATTAAAAGAACAGGCTGGCCATGTCTTTCATGTTTAGAGATTTGCGTCAGAAAGTTAAGGCCATGTAGACAAGCATCCGGGCTTGTTCGTGACTTGTCTGAAGTTGTATTGTATGATGTGCCTATATGCCTTTACCTGCCAACACAGTTTTTGCATTGACGGATTCAAACGGCTGTCAGACTGAATGTGTGTGCAAACTGTGTGAAAGAGTTGCGTTTGTGCAAGGCGCTTTCAGCTGTCATGCATTATTCATGCATTGGCCTGTGCGTTGTTGCACTCCTTAATGTCACAATTCACAAATAAAAGAATGTGCTTGGCTGGCAGAGGGCAAGAGGGTTGAGAGAGTGCAAGAAAGAGAGTGTTGTTGGACTTTCTTGTTTTCAACCAGGCGTCCAGGGCAGCTTTTGCCACTGCCGAACATCTGTCAGCGGTATATGGATGAGGAATTGACCCTCTGCTAAGCCTCACCTTTAAAACGTTACTGACCAGTCCCACCTCATTTTATTTACTGAAATGATTGGAAAAAAAACACATATAAAGTAAAATATCAAAATTACATTTAAAATAGATCAACATTTGAAATAAAATTACAGTTCATTAAAAAAAAATGCATTCATTTATTATCTTAAGTGTTTTCCACAGACTTGCACTTTATGTGTGAAGCAATCTCCCTGGGGGAAATGTAAATATAAAACAGCAGGCTTATTGAAAGTGTAAATTAATTTTCTGCCAGCAGGAGGCGCTTTAAGAGCGGCAGAAATAGCGGTTTCTCCAGTAATGGCTTTATTCAAAGCGCCGCTGCGCTCATGAACAATACTTCATCAGGCATTATAGGAAAGATAAAATTAAAATGACTTCAAAACTTTTCTGAAGACGGTCCCTTCAAAAATTATGCATTCATATAAAAACACCTGTGCCATGTTTTGATTTTGAAACGTGCAGAGCTCATGTTTATTAAAAGAAAAAAGTCAAAGCCTTTTGGAAAATCTATTTGTGGCGGTTATTGTGGTGGGTGCCACAAATAAATCAATGTATGGGAAACCCTGAATTTATATTAAATTCTAATTAAATAGGTAAATTAAATATAAAGGTGCTTCATACAAAAGAATAAATAGCCTTTAAACTTATGAACAAATTTACATTCACTCCTCATGGAAGTTTCCAGTACATTTCTATGGGATGTTCTCTGCATTAGCAGCAATAACCAAGGTGGGTGG
Organism: Carassius gibelio; assembly: GCF_023724105.1. NCBI lineage: Eukaryota > Metazoa > Chordata > Actinopteri > Cypriniformes > Cyprinidae > Carassius > Carassius gibelio. The sequence goes on from NC_068381.1 coordinate 14,675,545, forward strand.
AGCTTAGCAAAGGGTCAGCTGTTCCATCCTCTGTCTTTCCTTCCTAATCTTTTTCTTCTTCTCTCTGCAGGGAGTTAGACCACAATGACATCTCCGGCACTATAGAGGACACCAATGGGGCCTTCACTGGCCTGGAAAACCTCCACAAGCTGTGAGTGTCACGCATTCACCTTTGTCTCTACCATCATCTTTACTTTAATTTTGGACATTCTTACATCATGTGCAGCCAAAAAAATTGACATCCCCAAAATCCTCCACATTTAACATCAAACTGTATAGCAAAAAAAAAAAAAAAAACTGGCCATGTCTATCCACCACAAATTTAGGTTTGAGTTTAAAAGATGAGAAAAGCAGGTAACCTCAACCCACACCTTCCATGCAGTGCAGATTTGGGAAGGGAAGCTTCTTATAATTGACCGATAGTAGATGAGCTTTTGGCTTTGCTCTTGTGATGGAAACCGTGAGGGCGCAGAATGGGAGGCAGGCAGAGGAGTGGGCTACTTCAGACACATCAAACTTCCCGCTCTGTGCCTTTTGTTACGGGAGCAGAGGTTCACAAATTTGCGGATGCCTCCTGCTGATGCACATCCCTGCCAGAAATCCTATTCACCTATCCTGGGAATATGCAAGGGAGAATTAGGGAGTGATGTGCACAACATCAAAGTCTTCTCTGCTGTTTTGTTACCACAAGATGGGGACGGCTGCCGACTCTAGTTTTAGTAGATTATAGATCCATCAGATCCAGTTAGCATCTATTTGAATGGTTTCTACTTGGAACCACAGTTTGGTCAGAGGCTGGTATGGAAGCCCTCCAGGGCTCAAGACTGCCCGGAGGGTGACCTGCAGATGGGTGGTTGCTTCAGAAATGGTGGAGGGGCTGGAGGAGATGAGTCTTGCAGGAGATGACAGATGCTGTCGCACACACATAGACCATCAGTCCGCTGGCAGACACAGCAGGGCCTGGGTTTTCAGGAATGATTCCCATAAGCACATCATGAATAAACTAGTTGATCCTCATGAAACTTTACTCTAGCAGTGAGACTTTTTATTATTATTATTATTATTATAATTTTTGACAATAAAATGAATGTTTAAATGTGGCTGTTTAAGATTATACATTTTGTTTTTTGCAAATGGCACAATATTTTTTGATGTCTAATTTTATACTTTATAAAACTATATAAAATGTTTATATAGATTGTGTGTGTTTTGGGACCATAGCAGCTGATAGTAATGGGTTTTTGAGAACACTTTACAACTAATATAGTTCACTATTAGTAACTTCAATAACAAAGTTAATATTGTTAAGTGTAATCTTTAGCAAAATGTAAAAACTTTTCCAGGCTGTAAATTGCAATATTGTGATTCCTAAAAATTATTTCATTTTTTATTAATTTAGACAAAAAAAAAAATTATTGTATAGTTTTGTATAGATTTTTAACATTGGCCATTTATAGAATATAAGCCATAATGTGAAAATAATTACTTGATTATCGATATCAGTTAAAATTTTAAAATCAGTTGACAATATTTTACTGATATAACATTGTTAAATTAAAAATGTAAAAACTAGTTACAATGCAATATTACAATGTTGTGATGTCCAAACTCCCCTTTAGCATCCCTGATGGAGCCTGTTCCCCTTCACCTTCCCATTATGTGTGTGTATGCCTGCTTTTGAAGTGCGAGCAGGATTAGCCCCTACAAGGCGTTTTAACCAGAGCCTTGACAAGGCCACTTTTATTACTACACAAGCCATGCTGTCCTCCAGCCACTGAAGCACCTTTTTATGTGACCTGGAGCTCTGGGCTCTACCCTGTCATCGCTATTAAATTCTAATAAAGATAAAAGTAAGCTTTGAAGAGCTGCACCGTCCCCTGATTCCTCACCCTCCTCCTAATCTCTACACCGTTTGGATTTCCAATCCCACAATCCCCCTCTCTTATCAGATTCAGCCCAACTAATGGTGCACTCTCTTTCTCTCTCTTTTTCCTCTCACCCTGCGTGTCTGGAAATGGCAGAACTCTGTTTGGAAACAAGATCAAGTCGGTGGCCAAGAAAGCCTTCTCGGGCCTGGAGGCTCTAGAGCACCTGTGAGTATCCCACAATGCTGTTTGACCTATATAGCAGTGGCTGCCAAAAGTAAATGCTTAAAGAGGGCTGCTAGCAATTTAATAGTGCCCGCTGCTCTTGTCTCGCTAAAGCCAACTTTAACTTGCTCAGGAACACAGTTACGGAGCGTGTTTCGTAGAAGAAAAGGAATTTTTAAGCACTTCTGCAGATGCTGTTAACTCCACATCTGATATTGGGGTCTTTGCACCTTGTTCAGAGTTATCCCGTATAAAAATAGACTTCGGATTTGCATGCAAGCGCAGCAGCTGTATGTGAACATTCCCATGTTCTCTTTCTGTCACGCCTGAGTGCCCTGTTTAATCTCTCAACAGGAACTTGGGGGAAAATGCCATCCGCTCCATCCAACCCGAGGCATTTAGTAAGATGAAGAACCTGCGTAACCTGTGAGTCCCATTATTACACATGCCCCTTTTCACACGCACATCCACTCACCCGAAACGCTAATGTTTCTCGACATCATGAACGTTTGGATGACAGTTAATTGTCATACAAATAAAATGCATAGTTTCCTGAGGCTTAAAGGAACTAGTATGCCATGACTAATGCCAATTTAAATATTAAAATATTTCAAGTGCACTCCCTTGTACCTGAGATTTTTTTTAAATACTATTGTTAAAAGTCACTATTATTTATCACACTACAGTAAGTTTTTTTTTTTTTAAGCGAGAAATTAATATTTCTGTTTTGCAGGAATGCATTACATTGATCGACGTACAGTAATAACACTGTTTCCATTTTAAATAAATGCTGTTATTACCTTTCTGTTAATCGAGGAATGCTAAAGAGAATGCATCACATCAGCACATTTCTACTGTTTTTACTGTATTTTCAATAAATAAATGCAACTTTAGTTAACATAAGCAGTTATTAAAAAAAAAAAAATAAACATTAAAAGTAATCAAATAATATATTCTTAAATATAGGAATATTTTCATCTGCTTTATTTACTAATTAATTATTAATTTTTGTTTTTAATGTTAATTTGAAAAAGAAAATGCTAATGTTAAATTAAGGTGAAACCAGAGCATCCACAAGGTTTTTGGAGGCTACTATGTAACTGGACATATTTGTGCACAATAATTAAATTCTATCAAATCATCTCCATAAGTGTTTACAGTACAGATGCACGCTAGCTGGCTTTACTTATCTTTCTTTCGATTCCTCTCTCTGCAGTCATATTCAGAGTGATAGTTTTCTGTGCGACTGCCAGCTGCACTGGTTTCCCGAGTGGCTGGTAACACGAGGGCTGAAGCCTGGCGTTCAGGCCACATGTGCCCACCCAGAGAGCCTGAAGGGCACCAGCATCTACCAGGCCCCATCAAAGAGCTTTGTTTGTGGTAAGCAGTGCTGCACTGTCTATAACAAACTAAGAAGTCAATCACAATAAGGAAGAACATGATCATAAAGGTGTGTTAAAATATCCTTGTACGTCCCTCCAGATGACCTTCCCAAACCCCAGATCACTGTGCACCCTGTCACCACGGCAGGAGTATTGGGCAAAGATGTGCATCTGACCTGTACGGCCGCCAGCAGCAGCAGCTCGCCCATGACCTTCACCTGGCTCAAGGACCAGGAGACACTACGTCAAGCCGACGTGGAGAATTTCGCACACGTACGGGCCAGTGACGGAGGTGTGATGGAGTACACCACTATCCTCCACCTCCGGCACATCACCTTCAACCATGAGGGCCGCTACCAGTGCATCATCAGCAATCACTTTGGCTCATCCTACTCTAACAAGGCCCGCGTCACCGTAAACGGTACATTTAACCAGTCTAAACTATATACTGGGATACATCATACCAATTGCACCAAATTCCCATCACGCACAGATCGTTTACTCTAGTGGGAGCATTTTTGTGAATCGTACAAGCTGACATTTAATTGTCATACAAATAATTGCAATTATTAATTTGTGTTTTAAATGCCAATATGTGCTTAATTCACAATAATTGTCATTTATGTAACATTTACGACTTGTAAAAAAAGTGTAATTTCCTTTATTTTTAATATAAAAAAATTCTACTATATATATATATATATATATATATATATATATAGGTGTATATATATGTATATATGTGTATATATGTATATATATGTGTATATATATATATATATATATATATATATATATATATATATATATATATAGGTGTATATATATGTACAGTATTGTTCAAAATAATAGCAGTACAATGTGACTAACCAGAATAATCAAGGTTTTTAGTATATTTTTTATTGCTACGTGGCAAACAAGTTACCAGTAGGTTCAGTAGATTGTCGGAAAACAAACAAGACCCAGCATTCATGATATGCACGCTCTTAAGGCTGTGCAATTGGGCAATTAGTTGAAAGGGGTGTGTTCAAAAAAATAGCAGTGTCTACCTTTGACTGTACAAACTCAAAACTATTTTGTACAAACATTTTTTTTTCTTCTGGGATTTAGCAATCCTGTGAATCACTAAACTAATATTTAGTTGTATGACCACAGTTTTTTAAAACTGCTTGACATCTGTGTGGCATGGAGTCAACCAACTTGTGGCACCTCTCAGCTGTTATTCCACTCCATGATTCTTTAACAACATTCCACAATTCATTCACATTTCTTGGTTTTGCTTCAGAAACAGCTTTTTTGATATCACCCCACAAGTTCTCAATTGGATTAAGGTCTGGAGATTGGGCTGGCCACTCCATAACATTAATTTTGTTGGTTTGGAACCAAGACTTTGCCCGTTTACTAGTGTGTTTTGGGTCATTATCTTGTTGAAACAACCATTTCAAGGGCATGTCCTCTTCAGCATAGGGCAACATGACCTCTTCAAGTATTTTAACATATGCAAACTGATCCATGATCCCTGGTATGCGATAAATAGGCCCAACACCATAGTAGGAGAAACATGCCCATATCATGATGCTTGCACCTCCATGCTTCACTGTCTTCACTGTGTACTGTGGCTTGAATTCAGAGTTTGGGGGTCGTCTCACAAACTGCCTGTGGCCCTTGGACCCAAAAAGAACAATTTTACTCTCATCAGTCCACAAAATGTTCCTCCATTTCTCTTTAGGCCAGTTGATGTGTTCTTTGGCAAATTGTAACCTCTTCTGCACATGCCTTTTTTTTAACAGAGGGACTTTGCGGGGGATTCTTGAAAATAGATTAGCTTCACACAGACGTCTTCTAACTGTCACAGTACTTACAGGTAACTCCAGACTGTCTTTGATCATCCTGGAGGTGATCATTGGCTGAGCCTTTGCCATTCTGGTTATTCTTCTATCCATTTGGATGGTTGTCTTCCGTTTTCTTCCACGTCTCTCTGGTTTTGCTCTCCATTTTAAGGCATTGGAGATCATTTTAGCTGAACAGCCTATCATTTTTTGCACCTCTTTATAGGTTTTCCCCTCTCTAATCAACTTTTTAATCAAAGTACGCTGTTCTTCTGAACAATGTCTTGAACGACCCATTTTCCTCAGCTTTCAAATGCATGTTCAACAAGTGTTGGCTTCATCCTTAAATAGGGGCCACCTGATTCAAACAAAATTGATGACCTCAGTGATTGAATGCCACACTGCTATTTTTTTGAACACACCCCTTTCAACTAATTCAACTAATTGCCCAATTGCACAGCCTTAAGAGCGTGCATATCATGAATGCTGGGTCTCATTTGTTTTCTGAGAATCTACTGAACCTACTGGTAACTTGTTTGCCACGTAGCAATAAAAAAATATACGAAAAACCTTGATTATTCTGGTTAGTCCCATTGTACTGCTATTATTTTGAACAATACTGTATATATGTATATATATGTGTATATATATATATATATATATATATATATATATATATATATATATATATATATATATATGTATATATATATATATATATATATATGTATATATATATATATATATATATATATATATATATATATATATATATATATACATATATATACATATATATGAAAAAAAAAAAAACTTTAGGTCACCTTAAGTAATCTTTTCATTTGTAGCTGCCTGAATATAATATTTTAGTAAAATAGTTGATTAATTGTAGTTGTTGAACATCCATATTTATGATATATAATACAGTGTTTATGATATGGATATGATAATGTTATTATAAATGTATAGAAATGTCAAGTTATTTATTCATTTTATTATTTCACTAAAATTCCCATTATGCAACATTTGCTCAAAGTTTGTCTTTCAGTGAATTGTACCAGCAAGTTTCAGTTTGAACATTCAGACTGAACTGTGCCACTAGAATTTTGGCATTTTTTATCTCCTCCGCTGTTAGCAATACATTTGAATTACATGCCTTGTCAGTTCGAGCAACAGATGCAAATGGATTGTCCTGAGGCATTTTTGGTTTCATGCCCGTCCAAATCAAGCCATATCCCATCCCCAATTTAGTTAGTCACAGCTATGAATGCTGGGCTTGTTTGGTGCTGATGTAGCAACATTATGGGAATAATCCTTGCTAGGGCTAATTTCCCTTTGCCTGCTTATGTGCACAGTGCTGCCTTCATTTGTCAAGACCCCACGCGACATCACGATCCGCACGGGCACGAAGGCGCGGTTGGAGTGTGCGGCTGAAGGACATCCGACTCCCCAAGTGGCGTGGCAGAAAGATGGCGGTACAGACTTCCCTGCCGCCCGAGAGCGCCGCATGCGTGTGATGCCTGATGATGATGTCTTTTTCATCATGGACGTGAAGCCTGAGGATATGGGCGTATACAGCTGCACGGCCAAAAACACTGCGGGCATGATCTCTGCAAACGTCACTCTAACAGTGCTAGGTACGTCCTTTTTTATATATATATATTTACATTATATAAATACATTATATAAAGACTTTTTTTTTCCATTATGGAATTCAGATTTTGTTTATTAAGCTGTTGGAGTTCTTCTAACCCCCGCTTAGTTCTACGTAAGAATGTTTTTTCTTTCCCCATCTGAAGCAGCTGGGCTTTATCTGCGGGTTTGAAGGTTAAAGGTCAGGAAAGAGGTCACAGGAGGTAGAGGAAGTGCTCTAGGCTCAAATAGTTGTATTTTTGAGTGTTTCTAAACTCTCAGTTGAGTAATTGCTAGGCAGAAATGGTCAAATACTTGTTATTTTATGGACATGATATGGTATAGTCTGCCTAAAGTGGGCTTAGTTCTTGATTAACTAAAAAGAATTGGCTCAAGGGGTCAGACTAAATACTGAACCAGACTATATACCGGTCACAATGGAAAATAACCTGTTTATAAGAGTCATTCATTCAGAAATAAGACTGCAAAGGAGTCACTTTTTAAAAAACAAAACAAAAAAACAGACTCTTAAGAGTCATTCATTCAGGAACTGGACTAAGCTGGTTCTGTCATATGGTTTTGATTCACTGGAAAGAACCCGATCATAGAAAGAACCAGTACTTAGAACTACAATGGTTAGGGTGTTTAATTCTTTTTTTATTTATTCATCAATTCGTGAGAGTCATTAAGAAAGCAGACTACAGTGATTATTGATTTGTTCACTTAAAGAAACGAACTCAAAAGAGTCATTCATTCAGGAATCTGACATCTATCTGTCTATCTATCTATCTATTTATCTATCTATCTATCTATCTATCTATCTATCTATCTATCTATCTATATATATATATATATATATATATATATATATATATATATATATATATATATATATATATATATGGACCCACTTTATATTAAGTGGCCTTAACTACTATGTACTTACATTTTAATTAATAATTTAGTACAATGTACTTATTGTGTACATACATGTTTTTACATTGTACTTATATTTAAAAAAAAACTACATTTAATTACATCTGTATTTAATTTCTGTAATTACCCATACCGCCAACCCTCTCCCTAACCTTACCCCTATCCCACCTCAATAGCAGCAAAAGTGTTTTACAATACAATATGAACACAATAAGTACATTGGACTTATTTTTTTATGTAAGTACATAGTAGTTAAGGCCACCTAATATAAAGTGGGACCATACATACATATATATATATATATATATATATAAATTGAACTGGCAATCATAATGCTAATGTAGTCCTAAAAGTTGATGAAGTACAATATAAGCAGATTTAGAAGATATTCTTTATGTAAAAATACGAATGGCTTATCTTGACCTCGGAATGAATTTTTTGGTCCAGAACAGTTGTCAAAAATGAGAATGTCCCTCCATTATTAGAACCACATGCAAAGCTATCAACAGCAAGTAGCAAATTATGATTCACAGCTGTGACATAAACTAAACACCAATGTCAAGCCATTTAAAGGGATCTTTATCCACACATGGCTGTATGTAATTCAATAACTGTTCCTGCAGAAACCCCTCATCTGGCACAGGAAATGGAGGATCGAAATGTGGTGGTGGGTGAGACCGTTGCGTTGCAGTGCAAGGCTTTAGGCAGCCCACCTCCTCGCATCACCTGGCTAAAGGGGGAGGAGCCTCTCAGACCCAGCGACCATCACTACTTCACTCCAGGGAATCAGCTCTTGGTGATAGGCAGCACCACCTTAGAAGACGCTGGACGATACACCTGTGTCATGTCCAACACGCTCGGCACAGAGCGCGCTCACTGCCAGCTGAATGTTTACCAGCGATTTGAGGATTGTGTGCCTTTTTCAAGCCCCAGCACTGTTACTGTGGGAATCATCGTCATCGCCGTGGTCACCAGTATTGTGGTGACATCACTTGTTTGGGTGTGTATTATCTACCAGACGAGGAAGAAGAGCGAGGAGTGCAGTGTAAACACAGGTGCGTGTATTCACATAGATATTGTATTTGTTTAGAACTCTGCATGCTGTGCAGGAGGAATGTATTTTTTACACAAGACTTGACTATAACCTTCGCGCTTGTCTTTTACAGACGAGACAATTGTCCCTCCTGATGTCCCCAGTTACCTGTCCTCTCAGGGCACTTTATCAGAGAGACAGGATGCATGTATACGAGTGGAGTCCAATGGTGGATCTCAAGCCAACGGATGCATAGAAAACAATGGTACAGTATCCACACTTTTCTTGTAGTTTCAAATGGAATCTACCGACTTATTTTTGTTTTTCGGACCAGTTTTGAAAGAAAATATGTGTAATAGATAAACTATTCAAATGTGTTAAACGAAAAGTAATAGCAACTTGGCAACTAAATGATCAAACACTACAAAGTCTAAACATATTTTTAAGAATATATGAATTCACGAATCGTTCACAGTAAGATCTATACATACATTTTAGGGCTGCACGATATTGGAAAAAAAATTACATTGCGATATTTTATTTTTCTGCGATATATATTGCGATATGAAATCTAATCTAATTTTTTCTTACAAACAAAAATGGGGTGAGCACACTTACATTATCATTTTAAATGATTTAAACATCGACACCATTGTGTCAATTGATTAATATGCGCGAGGGAGAGAGAACAAGACAGCGCTCGTGTTGTTTGAAGATGGTGAGCGCTCTCTCGCGCGCTCGCTCTCTCTCTGTCTCTCTCCCTCTCTCTCTCTGTCTCTCTAGATCGCTCTCTCTCACTCTCTATACTGCGATGTGACTATCGTGGATTCGTACATTGCGATAACGATGCTTAAACAACACATCGTGCAGCCCTAATACATTTACAAATTAAATTAATTTTCCTTTGGCTGGTTAAATGACCTTCGCACAACATTGGTTAACAAGAACCTCTCTTTTCAGGATACGATGGGCCAGTCGTGTGCACAGACTTCTTGGAAAACTGTATCAGCTACTCCAAACACTGTAACTACCTCCCTCATGGGATAGCGCCCCCTTTAGGCCTGGAGTATCAGCAGACACGCCAAACATCGACTTTCACCAGCCACAACAATGAACCACACTGCAACGGCACACCCAACGGGGTCAGGAAAGACAACCAAACTCCCATCTTCCCCACCAACCATGACAGGGTGACAATATCCCCCTCATCGCACCAGCACAACGGCCGAAATGGTGAGAGTCTTTCATGCCGTAATTTCAAGATGACTCAGTCATGCCCCATTAATCACTGTTCCTCCCACTGCTTTGTGAAAACGCACATTTAATCATTTCAGTTCTGAGTGATTTATATCAGATTGTTGATCTTTTGACGTAACACAGTTATACTATCTATTAACATCACTTCCTTTCTAATCTTTCTCAGGATTGTTGGTGAATAGGTCAGACACACCTCCCACACTTGAAGAGAGCTACCATCGGCCAGTAAAGCTCCTGTCTGGGGACTGTGACATTGAGTCCAAGTTTAAACAGACTCTATTACGCAACGGACACGCACATACGCCCGATGCCACCTCAAGAGAGAGCGAACCCTTCAGACGGGCCAGTGACTAATGCCTCACCAACCCCCTTCTTTATCCTTTTGCACTGAGAATGGCTACCTCACATTGAGGGGCACAGACAAAGCTGCCCCCATCTATCTAAATGCAGAATAGGGGCGTCCGGAGTTTGAAGGCGAAGCTTGAGTGGGGCGTTGGCGTCCCATGCGAGCGTTAATGATGTATATAGATATAATCCTCCTCAGGGAGTCTTTGTTCACACTTTAGAATGTGACTTGCATTTGACGCATGTAAAATGTATGACAGAGTGCTATAACATTGGGCTTTGAGCTGTACATAAGAGTTTTCATATATAAATATATGAATGTATGTGTTCTATAACTTTTACAAAATAGTGTTTAACTCTATTCAGTGCATGGTGAGATCAGAGTGGTTTTATTTTATTGGTATTTTTTTGCTTTAAAAAAAAAAAAATCACCAGATCTCTCTTGCTTTTCCCAGTTTTATGAGCAGTGCCTTATTGCAAGATCAATGGATAAGTCAATTATTATTATTTTTTTCTCTCACAAATGGGAATTTTGTCATGCACTTGAAGTTTAGACAACCCGATCATAATAGATCACCTTAAAGGAATATTCCAGGTTAAATACAAGTTAAAGGGTTCTGGAAATATCAGGGAAATTGCTTTTTATGTTTACATTTCTATAGTTAATATACAATACCATTGAAAAGTTTGGGGTCAGTAAGAATTTATTTATAAGAAATTAATACTTTTATTTATTAAGGATGCATTACATTTATCAAAAGTGACAGCAAAGGCATTTATAATGTTACAAATTAATTAAATTCAAATTTCAAATATATTCTGTTCTTTTGAACTATTAAGATTTTTACTGTATTTCGGATCCAATAAATGCAGCCTTGGTGAGTATGAGAATAATAAAAAAAAAAAAAATCAACCCCAAACTTTAGAACAGCATTTATTATTACCATATCTGTTTTGTGAATTTATATATGTGTGTAATTGGCTAAGTTTTCTGTTTTCATGGTAAATGCTATTTCTATAAATTAAGCAATTATGACTGGAAAAATAATGGAAACTCACTGGTAAAAAGGTGTGGCAACTCTAAAGTTAAGTTCTTCCCACAGCTTGCTGTCAATTTACTACAAAAAAATTCTAATCATAATTTGTACTTCAGTTTGTAAAAACAAAAAAACTAAAATGTGTGTACAGAAAGCCATTCACAGCAGACAGCGACAGCAAACTATTGTATTTGCGATCACTAACTGGTGTTTAACCTGGAATATTTCTTTGCCAGAATACATGTTCTGGTCTGTGATGAAGCAAGAGCTCTGCATCCATTATGGTTCAAAAATGACAAATATTGGCATATGGGAAAAAATAAGCACTTTGAATCATGTTAGATAATATTTGAACTAAACATTTTTACACCTCGAAATTCTGATGCAATCCGTTAACAAAGGTACATGTCACCAAAAGCTGCTTCGTTCACCTACCTGTGGTATTTGAAATGAATTTTTAAATGTATTTGTTGACAGTCTTTTTTAACATATTTGGGGAAATAACAAATGATCCGAAATAATGTTTAGAGAGATTTGTTCTAACAATGACTTTCTAACAGTGACATGAGACGTTCGTAAGCCGAATGCTGCCAAATCACGAAAGGGAAAGAGCTAAATCTCTGTGTGCTGTTCTTCAGCTACACAAAATGTCTTTACGTAAAGGGAATAAGTGAACACTTCAGATAATCTCTCATAGTCTTTGGTAAAGACTAAAGCAGCTAATGCTAAGGTACATATATTAGTTAGCCTGAGCCAAACTGGTTTATGTTCACGTCAACAGCAAAGGATTTTTTTTTTGAGGCCAAATAGTAAAAGAAAGAACTTTTAGAAAGTTGGATTACAGCAAACACCAGTCTAACCCCAAAAGCTGTTGAAACTGACTTTAGCAATACACTGATCCTGTGGTTAAATGGTTATTTGTGTAATCCAGCTCTGTGAAGAGCCCCACTAATTCAGATATCTTAACTCTACAGATGTGTTTCACACCAAATACATTTATTGAACTGAACTCTAATCCCAGATGTTCATCCACATGGCTAAAACTGTTGAAGTGTCAAAATGGCAGGTGTTTATTAAAGTCACATTTTGTTCTTTTAAACCTTCTGGTTTGTGTGTGTTTATTTTGAGTGGTTGAAAAGGACTTTGTATGAAAAAGTCAGTGCCACCTCACATTCACACCTGTGGACTAATCTGTCTTTCTCTGCATTCTGCTTGACTCTCACCGTTTGTTTTTCAGGTAATAATAATGAAGTAGAGCAACTAGCTACAATAATCAACTTGCCTAACACCCTTAACTTGAGAGTTTAGTAAATAAATACCAGCACAGGCATGTCTTAATACAAATAGCCGACTCATTTTTGTAAAAATACTTTTTTAATAGATTCATGTAGGCTTGCAAAAAGGATATCGGAGTTTGAACTCGATCTGTGGTGTAGCATAAGTGGAATTCAGGCAGTTAAACTCAATCTGTTGTGCACTGATTATCAGGAATGCAAACCACTGTGTTATGTGATCTTTTTATCCAGGCACCAGGTGTCCTCGCCGTGGTTTTGCAGTTTTGGCTGGACAGTCAGAGTTCGGGTTGAGGAAACTGGTCCAGTACAAACTGGCCCACACCGTCCACGACGATGGTGTTTATAAAAGCGTACGCCGTACTTTCTCATATGCTCCGAGGAAAATGAAGCCTCCCATGCTGATGAACGTCACTCTGGGGATGCTGCCGGCGAACAGCCTTCAGATGTGATGAGAAAACATAAAAGCAAGAGTTAGCAAGAAGCTTTTTCAAGCTAGTAATTAATTTCAAAATATGATCATTCACAGTTATAAACAGATCAATTAACTAACATTTAAAGACATTATTATAGCAATAAATCATTGGTATTTGTTTTCATATATATATCTATATATTTTCATTTATTATTTAGCATACAGTCCACAGCAATTGACCCTTCAGGGATTTGATTGGCAGATAAACTGACCAATCATTACGCGGAATCTGCCATTTTGGCTGACAAAAACAAGAAAGTAGATTAATGTTGGAATTCATTTAAAAATGGTGTGTAGACATCTTTTTGTGGTTGAAACAAGATACTTTCTGATGTTCATTCATGTTTATTTCGTGCTGTAACTAGTAAAGAGGAAGAGATGATCGGTTTGCGATCTGTCACGACACACTAAACTGTATTTATTGTTGAAATGTCTCAAGACAAAATTGAAATCTGACACAGTTTCATATCAGAAGTCACCTGCTCTGTCTCGACTGTCATCATGTTGTCATCGTCCTCTCTTTATAACGCAAAAATACATCACAATGCAAACTTACTTTTATTCAGAACAGGTGCCATTATTAACAAATACTGGAACCCAATGATATTAATGGTTCTCATATGTAATTGAATATACAGCGTAAAAATGAATTAATCGAATGGTTCTTCTTACAGAATATACAGCGCAATCAGTTGTTCAACTCCTGAATGAATGACTCTTACAGGAAGGTTCTTGCTTATCAAAACATACAGTGCAATTCAGCTTTCCAAATGCATGACTCCTACAAACTGGTTCTTTGTAGTGAGTCAAAACATAAAGCACAAGTAAAGTCCGATTCCCAAGTGGAATCTTATGAATCAGTCCTTTTCAGCAAATCAAAACATCCATCACGAACAGTATAGTCCAATTCCCAAATGAATGACTCTTACGAATTGATTCTTTGTAGTGAGTCAAATCATATTTCACAACCAATATAGTCCGAATCCCAAATGAATGACGGTTCTTTATAGCGAACCAAATATATCATCTTACTGTTACATTGTGCCTAAGTATTATGAGACTTCAACCAAACTGAATCATTAAATCATTATTGACAGGTCTATCTACAGAAACTAGATACACACAGTTGCAAAATCCACTTGGATGTAACTTTGTTAGATTAAATTTACAGCGCAGTATAAAATAAAACATTAGCCATGCTCGATAACACAAGTATTCAGTATTTCTCAGCTGACAGCGTGTTGTTTGACAGATTCCGGAGCGACTGAGCAGGAATGTGCAGGGTAGGGTTTGTTGATGTTGGAGAGGTTGGTAGGATGCGACAGGCCATGAAAGTACTGTAGTCTCCTAAGGCTCTTTTCCACGCAGCTGCTTTTGGTATAAGCACCGGCCCCCGGGGGCCTCTCCGCATGACTGATGGCCAGATGACATCCACACACGTCCCTCAATCCCCAACACTCTCTCGCTTTGGCTCTCTTCGCTTTGCGCTTGTTTTGTTTCGCCTATTTGTCAGACTTCATCAAACTTTGCCGAATCCATGTCCTGCTCACCAAATGTATCGTCATACCATCACAATTCACTGATTTGGGATCAGACTCCACAAGTCCTTCAGTGTGACACCGGTGGAGGACAATAGTTGTCAGAAAAGAGGGGGTGGGTTGGATCTAAAATTAGAAATACGGTCACGAGTGGTGTAACCACTAACACATCAATTTATGTCAACTGCAAAGCTGTACAAGGTGCCAAGCATGTCAGGGATCTCTTGACTATTCCAGTGATTCGCAGAACTCAACGTTTCAGCATGCTTCTGCTGGGATCATGTGTTTTACAGAGAGATGTCATGTCAGAGTGAGCCAGTGTGTGTGGACCTGTGAGCCAATAACACTCATCCTGGAACGAATTAGCAAGGACGCATTCTGACAGTTTGTCTGGGGATTTCAGACTACGCACTAAAAGAGAAACGTGAAACCTTGCATGCATGCTTTGAGTCAGTTCTGACTATATCTTCTGCAATGGAAACCACATACATGCATCACAGGAACTTCATACTGCTACTGAAACTGTTTTTAAATTTTCTGAAGAAAACGTGAGTGTTGCATGCATGATTAGGGTTCAGTAAAAATACTGATTTGTAATAACCAGTGTAGTATAAAGGCACTTTCACACCAGAATTACCGGATACAAAGTAAACATGTCAGAATTACCATAAAAGACTCTGATTTTAACATGTAAAAAGTGATCATGTTGTCATATAACTCATAATTACAACTTAAAAACCGTACCATCTGACCGCAGCAATTTCATCTTAAAATGGCATGGCTTACGAAGTAAAATTTAGTTATTCTTATAACTTACCGTTGTTAAAGACTTAATGCAAGAATAAGACCCAAGACCCAATATACATACTATCTGTCTGAAATTAGGTACCCAGAATAAGGTACCTAGACGGTTTGCGATTTATGGTTGTAATTTGAAGTGCAGATTAATGCAAAGGTTTGATTAGAACTTCAAACACAAATAAAACGTGTTTAAAAACAACAAACGCGGTGGATGTGTGAGACTAGTAGAAAGGTTAGATAAGGGGTTTGAGTAAAATTAAATCAATATACAGTTGGGCTCGAAACTTTTGAACACGATGAAGATGGCCAAATTTGTCTTATTTTGTTGAAATATAATTTTTTTCCATTTAGTTCTGCCCTTCGTAAGCAACAGAAGATACTTGTATGTTTCCCAGTACACAAATTAAGTTCAAATTACCTTGATCTTCAAATTCCAAAAGTTTTCACCCCCAGCTCTTAATGCATCTTGCTTCCATCTGTTAATCTAAATGTTAATATCTTTTATGTACAATATCTTACTCAGGACAGTACTAAATAAAAAATAACATGCATTTAGTATGATCGCTCTTATTTTTGAAAATTACTCGCATTTTCACAGATTCTGCAAGGGGTGCCCAAACTTTTGAGCCCCACTGTATAACCTCAATATATAAAATATTTATTCAATGTGATCCACATTATATTGCATCTACAACAACACTGTGAACTTCTAAAGACAATGCTGGTCTTTAACTTTGAAATGCATCATGTGTTAAAGAGGGTATTCCACATAAAATACCTATATATGGCAGGTCAGAGTGCAAGATTAAATGAAACTAAATGTGGAGGATGATAACTGTGACCAGATGACTGACAGAGCAGTGTTATTAATGGACAGAGTGGTTTGTCACAATTATGATAAAGTAGTATGTCTCTAAGCTTGCATACTCTTCTGCTACACACTCAAACATATGTTCTTTTTTAATTAAGAGCATAGTATAAGTAGGCAACTTGGGACGAAACAACATACTGTAGGACAATAGAGTCAAGTCACAGTCAGATGAGCTCATTTTGACGTCATCACCCTGCCCAGCCATGATCGCCAGTCACTCAGCAGTGAACAGGTCTAATAACACTTCTATTAATGGCTCTATAAATATGGCATGCTTACCAGATGCTTATTAATTTAGATTTCTGATCAGAGGCAGGTCGTACACCAATACTCCAAAAGGAAGCAACCTACATCATATCCAACCAAAGCTCCAATTGATTTCACTGCAACTGGAGGTGATTATGGGCCCACTGCAACATGCTCGTTGTAAACATTGCTAGCATTACTCTCCCAGTGGGCTGCTGCATCATCCTGGACTACTTAGCAAAGCCTACTTGCTTGTGGACATGGGAGCCGTCTGGGTAGGCTGGTTGGGTTAGCACACTTCAAAGCTTTGAGGAAGGTGAACTCTCAAGTGCATGGCTGCCTTGATTGCCGTTGTTTTGGTTGGTGTGGTTAGAAGCTCTCCGCAGACACATGGAAGCACTTTCTGGCTTCACTAGTCTGCAATTGGAGCCATTACAGTAATTACAGCTTTAAAGCCAGGCAATTTGTACAAGGCATGCAGTAGTGAAAGTGCGAGAGTTGTTGCCCTTTTGCAAGCATTGTCGAGCCTCTTTGCCTACTTTTTTTTTAGTCCTAGCTTCTCTCAGAGTTTTAAATATTGCATCTGGGAACGGATTTTAGGAATTCCTTGAAGTCATAGAGTTTATTATGTGTTCTGCCAAAAAAAATAAAAATAATAAAAAATCTGATAATCATCTGAAAAGTTTTAGATGTAGAGAGGGAAGTTTATTATGAAGAGAAAGAGATTCACATGATCACTCATGGACAACTCTGTGCACAGAACAATAGTGAATGTCTGCTTGTTTGCATTGGCCTTAGTTTTATTGCCATTCAATTTCTTAAAAAAAAAAAAAAAAAAAACTAAACAAGGTAAACCCTGGAAAAAAAAATACTTCTATGAATAAACTACAGCTCTATTAAGTAATAATTTAATCACATAGAATCTAAAAATTTTATTTGTATTATATATATATACAGTATTGTTCAAAATAATAGCAGTACAATGTGACTAACCAGAATAATCAAGGTTTTTAGTATATTTTTTATTGCTACGTGGCAAACAAGTTACCAGTAGGTTCAGTAGATTCTCAGAAAACAAACAAGACCCAGCATTCATGATATGCACGCTCTTAAGGCTGTGCAATTGGGCAATTAGTTGAAAGGGGTGTGTTCAAAAAAATAGCAGTGTCTACCTTTGACTGTACAAACTCAAAACTATTTTGTACAAACATTTTTTTTTCTGGGATTTAGCAATCCTGTGAATCACTAAACTAATATTTAGTTGTATGACCACAGTTTTTTAAAACTGCTTGACATCTGTGTGGCATGGAGTCAACCAACTTGTGGCACCTCTCAGCTGTTATTCCACTCCATGATTCTTTAACAACATTCCACAATTCATTCACATTTCTTGGTTTTGCTTCAGAAACAGCATTTTTGATATCACCCCACAAGTTCTCAATTGGATTAAGGTCTGGAGATTGGGCTGGCCACTCCATAACATTAATTTTGTTGGTTTGGAACCAAGACTTTGCCCGTTTACTAGTGTGTTTTGGGTCATTGTCTTGTTGAAACAACCATTTCAAGGGCATGTCCTCTTCAGCATAGGGCAACATGACCTCTTCAAGTATTTTAACATATGCAAACTGATCCATGATCCCTGGTATGCGATAAATAGGCCCAACACCATAGTAGGAGAAACATGCCCATATCATGATGCTTGCACCTCCATGCTTCACTGTCTTCACTGTGTACTGTGGCTTGAATTCAGAGTTTGGGGGTCGTCTCACAAACTGCCTGTGGCCCTTGGACCCAAAAAGAACAATTTTACTCTCATCAGTCCACAAAATGTTCCTCCATTTCTCTTTAGGCCAGTTGATGTGTTCTTTGGCAAATTGTAACCTCTTCTGCACATGCCTTTTTTTTAACAGAGGGACTTTGCGGGGGATTCTTGAAAATAGATTAGCTTCACACAGACGTCTTCTAACTGTCACAGTACTTACAGGTAACTCCAGACTGTCTTTGATCATCCTGGAGGTGATCATTGGCTGAGCCTTTGCCATTCTGGTTATTCTTCTATCCATTTTGATGGTTGTCTTCTGTTTTCTTCCACGTCTCTCTGGTTTTGCTCTCCATTTTAAGGCATTGGAGATCATTTTAGCTGAACAGCCTATCATTTTTTGCACCTCTTTATAGGTTTTCCCCTCTCTAATCAACTTTTTAATCAAAGTACGCTGTTCTTCTGAACAATGTCTTGAACGACCCATTTTCCTCAGCTTTCAAATGCATGTTCAACAAGTGTTGGCTTCATCCTTAAATAGGGGCCACCTGATTCACACCTGTTTCTTCACAAAATTGATGACCTCAGTGATTGAATGCCACACTGCTATTTTTTTGAACACACCCCTTTCAACTAATTCAACTAATTGCCCAATTGCACAGCCTTAAGAGCGTGCATATCATGAATGCTGGGTCTCATTTGTTTTCTGAGAATCTACTGAACCTACTGGTAACTTGTTTGCCACGTAGCAATAAAAAAATATACGAAAAACCTTGATTATTCTGGTTAGTCACATTGTACTGCTATTATTTTGAACAATACTGTATATATATATATATATATATATATATATATATATATATATATATATATATATATATATATATATATATATTTAAAACAAGTCTCTTGTGCTCACAAAGCATGCATTTATTTGATCAAATGCAGTAAAAACAGTAATATTGTTAAACATCCAATTTAACATAACACTTTTCTATTTGAACATAATTTATTCCTGTGATGGCAAAGCTGAAATTTTTTTCTGATTTTCCTGATAAATAGAAAGTTGAGAAAGAACAGCATTTATACAAATATATACTGACCACAAATAGTAGTGTGTATATCCTTCTAATTTATTGCATAAAATATATATATATATATATATATATATATATATATATATATATATATATATATATATATATATATATATATATATATATATAAAGAATTAAGGTTATAGTGAGAGAAAAAAAGATCTGGTCTCACACACTGCCATTTACTGTACACTCACCCGGGTATTCCTCGGCTCCTCCACACCTCATACAAAACCGTTGGGATGTTTCCACTGGCTGTGCTCGTCCCAGCCTGATAAACAGAGACAAAAGACAATAATGATGGATCATCTGTCTTTAAGATTCCTGTCAAACATGTAAACACACTGTGTTTTGTCTTCCTTTTGATTCTGCTCTGTCCCTGGTATACTCCACCCGTCTCCACCTGTTCAACGGCTCCCCTTTCTGCTCTATCTACATATATAGTCCCTTTTCTACAAACCCACACCACCATCTTCAAAACAGCCATCTAGATCAGGAAACTGTGAAGGAGAGTTAATGTAACAACTCTGTGTTTTGAATGGGCCAAACATTGATGAGTTGACTGTACATTGAACAGCCCCGTACACTTCAGTTCCCCACAGGGCTTGGATAACAGTCTGGAGTTTCTGTAGGCCAAACTCACAGTACAGCAAACATGCCTGAACATGAGGTCTCTATTTCTTTAATTGGTCAAATGGAAATTAAAAAAAGACAATTGTGATGTCCTGGAGCATGTCACCTCCAGTAAAACTCTTCACTCTATCAGTCAAAGGTGTGAGGAGACTTCACTTAAGCCCAATATATACAGTACTTGGGCGTCGAACCTACGCTGTAGCCTACACATAGACGTACTCCTTTACGCCGTAGCCTGAAGTAGCACCTCTCCCAAAGTCTAAAGGCTGATTTATACTTCTGCATTGGACATTTGCCATTGCCTCTATGCCATAGAATGTGACAGCCATTTTTGGGTTTTTAAAAAAGGTTTGCTCATTCTAAACAGTTGCGTTTGATCCTTCGCTGGCTGTGCTGATTTAAATCTATTGGTTCTTTTGTGTTTGTGTCGCAAGTTCAGAGATGCAGGTATTAAAGATTCTCTCTGGCCAATCAGTGATCAGCAGAGTTTACATGTCACGTTCTGTTAAAACTTATTTCTATACCCTTTCTATACCCACTGTATTATGTTATATTTATGTTCAACTTTATTATAAGTTCTGCTTATCACAGAGTGGGAATTTGTCTTTGACACTGGTGACACATCCACATTAATACTTAAGAAACACATCACACATTAACAGTGAAAGTGACGAAAGTGACATGACATACAGCCAAGTATGGTGACCCATACTCAGAATTTTGTGCTCTGCATTTAACCCATCCAAAGTGCACACACACAGATCAGTGAACACACACACACTGTGAACACACACCTGGAGCAGTGGGCAGCCATTTATGCTGCTGCGCCCGGGGAGCAGTTTGGGGTTTAGTGCCTAAGTCGTGGGATTACCGGCCCGAGATTCGAACCCACAACCCTAGGGTTAAGAGTCAAACTCTCTTAACCACTACTCCCCCCCCCCCCCTTATTTAAGTGAACATAAAATACATAAAATCACACAAGTTAAGGCAACCTACCTACCTACCTACCTAACCCTAACCCTAACCCTAACGAATTCAGAGTATGGGTCACCATACTTGGCTGAATGTCATGTCACTCACTATTTCTTCTGGCCAGAGGAATTTTAAGCCTACGCACTGATGGAAGCACTTCAAAAATAGAGTGGAGTGGATGAGTATGATCTTTAGAAATCCTAATTGCTGTTTTTTTTTCCATAAAACAATCAAACAAGACTTAATGTGAATGTTGTTTATAGCCAGTAATCGTTTTTGCCTGATTAATTATTTGCGAGAATTTGTTATTTCCCTCTGTGGAGTATGATAGAAGGTATTCTGAGAAATGTGTTTTAATCCTTACATTGGAAGTCAATGTGGTCCAGTGTTGTTTAGTTCTCAGCATTCTTCAAAATATCATATTTTAGGTTCCACAGAAAAAGTTCTACAGGTCTGGATTGACTTGAGATTGAGTGAATGATGATAGAATTTTCATTTTTGGTTATATAAGCTTTTAAGAATAGGACAAGTTGCAGAACACTACGTTAAGATGATCAGAGTTGTGGTGTCATTATCATGAGGAGAACTCTACATAAACTCAAACCTTCAGGAGGTGGTCTGAGTGTGGTTTCCTTCAAGTCACCTGTATTTACACAGCACTATCTTCACAATGTCCATTATCTTTCCATGTTTTTAAATCTTATTTTAATATTAATTACTGTTGGTGGATACCATAGAAATAAATGCAAAGTATTGTAAACTGAATCATATGTGTTGCAAAATTGGGTAACACTTTATTTTAGGTTCTCTTAACTAGTTTCTTAATAGCATTTCTTAGGTAGCTAATCCTACCCAATATTTAAACTTAACAACTACCTTGATAAATATTAATAAGCAGCAAATTAGCAATTTATTGAGGGAAAAGTCGTAGGTAATAGTTAATAAGTGTTCCCTATTCTAAAGTGTTCTAAATCCAAATTGGGTGATTTCTCCTACAAACCCTAAAAATCTAAGCTAAGCTAATGGCACAGTAGTCTAATACATACACCAAAATTAATGCTTGTTGCGATGCACTCGTAGACTGCCTTATCTATAATATGCGACGCTGCCTTAGAATTCTACTCAAATTAGGCATAATTTGAAGTTGCTATTAGCTTTGGAACAGGTTTAAAATGCTGCCAATGTTTTAGAATTGAGCATCTGCACTAGATACCAAGTGCAGATCCGTTCCAGTCCATAGACAACTGGAAATAACGCTTGAATACACAAACGTCTTCTGACATCTAACATGCACAAACACAGCTCTGTCTGTTTTGAGTCTCAACTGGACAGCGGATAACAAGAGGAGTGTATTTGTGCATCAGTCGCATCCCAGGATGACCCTGCTATTGGATCGAGCTGTGTGTCTACTGGCGCTTTTTCTTCACTCTCTCTCTTCTGCTGGTTTTGTCTACATTAGGGCCTTTTGTTTGTTCCCCTTGCACTCCATCTGGGAGGCATCAGGAGACAGATTTACACAAACGGGTTCAAAGTCTCACCTTAGCCAACATTATCCAAGTCTTTGCAACATCTAGCGGAGTCGTGACGAATGCTGCTACTCCACCTGGAAAGAGACAAACACAGACAAACACCATGCTATAATAACCACTATACATAAATGTAAATATGTGGCATTACATCAGCCCTGATTACCTGACGGAAACGCTCTGGAGAAAAAGAGCGAAAGCGGATGAATTTTTCAAACTAGCCTGGCAATGTCAAGCACTCGTAAACACTCATGCACATTCATAAACTTGTTTTGGCGTGAATGAGAGCAGAAAGAGGTTCTCTCTCCTCTCTAATGGCGGTCGGACAAACAACAGCATCAAGCTTTAAACATGCTCTTCCCAGTGCTGGAATAAACAAGTTCTCCCAAACTCCCTGATTTCACTTGATTAACTCACAGTTAACAGTTGTCCAAATGCAAGTGATGTTTCTTTATAGAAATATTAAATGTTCAGGCAGTAAATTACCACAGAACAGAATTGTGACATAATTTAGTACCTCAGGTTGTAAGAACAAGCAAAGAATCACAAGTATAGTAATGCATTTTCAACTGAAGTCAATTCTTCCATTCAAAAAGTGTGATTTTATTTTTTTGCGGTAAAGTTGTCTAAATCATCTTTCAAAGCGGATGAACTCATTTTTTTGTGTTACCATCTTAATTAAGTAAATTTCTCTTTATACAAACAATTTCATCCTGGCGCTCTTTTCGTTCCTTGCTAGCTGAATGATGTTCTCAATCCTTCCCAAACAGTTTTGCTTTAGCGATCTTTTGTGTACTTACTGAATCCTGTTAACGCAGTCTGTAAACAACATTTTTAAAATGCTAATTAAGAATAATAAATGCAATTCGATAAATATTTTCAAAAAGATTAAAACTACGCAAGTTTCCATTTCTTTCTTTTGTGCCTGTTCTACACCATTTTCCCCCTGAACAAACTGAATTCAAAAGCATCTGCTAAATAAATAGCTGCACATATATAATGCAGTAGTTACTGGATTTACCCGCTTTGCATGATCATGGTAATGGCAGGAGGATTTATAATAGGACATAACTGTGGACCGACAAAGCAAGCAAGCGATTCTATTGCTACTGAAGCGACATGTACTTGTAATTGAACTCAGAACAGGAAGGACACAATAGTGGAGGGAGAGAGAGAGAGAGAGAGAGAGAGAGAGATTGGGAAAGGCAAGCGTTTCTCATTTGTTCTCTTGAGGCTTGCAGCATTGGCAGTGATGGCAAGCAACTGCTATCAGACAATGTGTCACAATTCACATTTGTTAGTGCGATTTCACAATGACGCTAACAACCGCAATTCACCTAAAGCGATACATCTGTGCCAAAGCAACACATGTGCTCAGAAAACTCGAATCCAAGAACACTCT
Source organism: Carassius gibelio (assembly GCF_023724105.1). Taxonomy (NCBI): domain Eukaryota; kingdom Metazoa; phylum Chordata; class Actinopteri; order Cypriniformes; family Cyprinidae; genus Carassius; species Carassius gibelio. The sequence goes on from NC_068381.1 coordinate 14,699,698, forward strand.
CCAGGTGGCGTGGCTAGCAGCCATGTTCTTTCCCCTCTGAGTGATGCATCCTCGTCCCTCCATTGTGTCCCAGTACCTGATGAGTTTTTACATGGCGGAGATGTTTTCCAAAATGGTGACTATGGAGTTAGCCAGCTGCAAGGATTTTGGGCCAGACTTGAGCTCCCTGGATCTGGTTTGTAAACTCAATGACTGCTGACAACAGCTATGAAAAGTTACCAAAAGTTTGACGCAGGTGCAACAAAAGGTCAATGTCATACTCTTCCCTCTACTGACTCTCCACCTCTAATCGGTTGTTACCGTCCCTCTTTGTTGGTGCACACCAGCTGGTAAACAACCTGTTGTGACCATCTTGACCCGTGTGGAACTAAACAGGACCGTGGCCGAGTACAGATTGAATATTCCTGGTGTTGGACCCCATCCCAACTCCCTATCTCTCGTTCTACTTCAACTCTCTTTCCCAGACCTCTGCGCCGAGGCTAATCCCACACACCTGCAAGAGCTCCGCACACTGCTGCCTGCCAAGGGTCCAGCCGTCCCCCCTGCCTCCTCCACCAAATGGCCTGACACAGAGAAAGAGAGAGAGAATTTAGGATTATTACATTTATAAGAATTTAAACAAAAAAACAAATAACAAATAACAAAAAACACACAAAGCCCTTGGGTTTACATGTATGGGAACCCAACAGAACAGCTCATTTCCAAATCTCAAGAATGATGTCAAGAGTCTCATTTTCCCTATAAGGAATGGTGACAAAATCTGAAAGAAAGAAATCCTGAATATCCCTAACTTCCACCACTCGGCGCTATAGTATTATACACTAACTCTAGCAATCTGTCTGTCATGCTGGTTCCTGGTTTTCAAAGAGACAAGTTGAAATCGATATTGAGCTTTGATAAGAAGATAAGAACAGAACTGAGCTAGATAATGACACTAACTTTGCACCATTGACACTGTTATTAAACAGAATTGTCTCAACACTGAACTGACTTTAGCTGAATAATGACACTTTTGCCTTATGCTGAAAAAAAAAAAAAAAACACTGCTAAAACCTTCCCTCAGTTGCTTTGATGATTTTAACTGGTTTTCTAGCCTGGTTATAACTGGTTTGCGGACTGGTGGGTTTTACCCACTTCTTCAACTGGTCAGGCTGGGAGACCAGCTGACAAACCGGCTAAACCCAACTGAACACCAGCTTGACCAGCTTTGCCAGGCTGAAAGATTAGCTAAAACCAGCTACTTCCAATAATTTTAGGCTTGTTTTAGCTTCTTTTTTTTCTTAGCTCTACATAAGAGTTGCTTCATTACTGATGACTTTTATAACATTAACACTGTTATTTTCCTGCTTCATTAATGTAAAGCTGCTTTGAAACAATCTGCATTTTATAAAGCACTGTATAAATAAATGTGACTTGACTTCCACAGCTCAGCACTAGAGTATTGTACACATATGCTAACTCTATCAATCCCTGGAAAACACATGGTCTTTCATGCTGGTTCAGGGTTTTCCAAGAAACGAAGGGAAAAACGATATTGTACTCTGATGAGAGTCACAGATGTTATAATATGATGACCATGTTACTTCATTGTGTGAGGGGTAGAAATCTTTTTTTAATAAGAGTATTCATTTGTATATAAAAAAAAAACAATGATAGTGAATGGTAGTGTATACCAAGTTGCAATGCATTTTAGGATTGTGTTCTCTGGCAACATACATGTGATGCTACCTTCACGTTTGGCTATAGACAGATGTCTCACCAGGTGTTGAATCGTCATCTGTCTGCATCTACAGGTGCGTTCTGTAGCCTCAGGTAAGACAGGTCTGACAGGATCGCAGTCAATTGCACAATTTGTACTAATTTTCAGATGGCTAATTGTTGCTTCAAATCCTATTGTTTAAAGAGGTGAAGTAGGAGGGAAAGAATGTGGTAAATAAAAGAGAAATGTGTGTGAGAGGAGGACTGTTGTAGAAAGGAGGAGGGAGATTCAGTGACTTGACGTGTTTGCTGGACTTGCGTTGTGTTTGGAGGGAGTTGTTATGCAGCCAGGCTGCAGATAATTGCCGGAGTTTTCCTACGGCCTCAGACCAGGAGCATCTGATGGCTAAGAAAGGAAAACAATTGAAGCACAGCATGAAGTAATTATGAATGATCCCCTCCAGCTTTGTGCACAAGAACACACATGCATAAATGCTCTCTTTGTCACTGCATCATGTGTGTTTCATTAGCTGTCGGATTAAGGAAGAGTCTTTGTTTCCAAGTTCAAAGAGCGTGTGCTGGAGAACATCCATTTATCCCCGTCACACTCACTGAAAACAAACTGGAGGCAAGTTCACCTCAAAACTGACTGACCACCGCTCTACATGCCAGGATGTACCTGACATGAATTGCATTTAACACCGAAACAGGTGTTACATTCAGCTGCACAAACTGCATGAAATGACTTCTAATGGAGGGGGAAACGCATCTAATTTTAGAAGATAAACATAACATTTTAGTTGACCATAACAAATTGAATTCAAATCCATTTTAACATTTTAAATATTAATTTAAATGTCAATATTTGAAGCCCCGATCATTTCGTGATGCTTCTAATTAAATATAATTATTTCAAAATTGTGATTTCAAAATAATTTTTTTATGTTGTTGAAAGAAGTCTCTTATGCGCACCAAGGCTATATTTATTTGATCAAAAATGCAGCAAAACTATAATAATTATACTATTATATATCTATTTCAATATATTTAAAATTAAAATTTATTTCTGTAACAACGAAGACTGAGGGAATGGCTGCTGAAAATTCATCATTGCGATCACAGGAATAAATTAAAATATTTCTATATAATACAATATGAAAGTTTGTTTGATTGTTCTTTACCTGCAACAAGAGTTTTTACTGTATTTTTTTATAAAATAAATCCAGCCTTGGTGAGCATGTGTTCAGATTTTTTGAGTTTGTTGTGTGACATGAACAGTGTGTTTCATATGATTCTGGAAGCCCTCATGATATGCGAGTAAAGGATTTTGAACATGAAAGAAGAAAGAGGTTGAACATGCTCAGAGCAGAAGTAGGCAGTGGTTTAGGACCGAGATGAACATAGCAATGAATTATGTTAGGCCTAAATGGGAAATGAGGTAGTTTAGGGGTAAAGAAAGGCCCTGATTTGCCTGATTATCCCAACTGATACGTTAAACCTATAGCTACGGAGTCCACGTAGCTTAAAATTATTTTTTCATAATAAGTATAATACAGTCTAACTCCTTTGTGTAACCCAAAACATACCTGAGATTCATTTGAAAACATTTCTGTGGAAAACGGGCCTTTTTCTAATCACACTACATTCTACATATAAGATTTACATACTTTAGTCTTTTCCGGAACTCACACTCCTGACCATGCATTGCTCCAAACGCACACTTCAGTTTAAATGACTCAAACCAAACTAAGACTCACACTTGCACTTAATCATGAGAATAAGTCTGATCCACTGACACAAACGTTGAGTGGGCATGGTGGGAAAAGTGGCCGGCTGATGTAATGACACAGCTGCTTGGTGGTTTTGTAACAGTGCAGCGCTGAGTTTAGTGGATTGTTGGTAGATAAACTTTGGGAATTGTGGGATACGCTGGAGAGAACAGATGGTTTGCTGCGGCCTGCTGCTCAGATGCCGAGGCTTAAGATGTTTTTGGTGCAAATGACTTGAGAATCGGTTTGGCAATAGTTGGGATTTGATTTGATTGACATATCTTTGTTGACATAAATAGACATATTTAAAACGGTTTCTTTGTTAAGTGTGGAGCTTAACATGTTAAAGGTAAGCTCATTGTTTGGTCCCACCTGTGAACTGCATTTGTTAACTTGACTTACAGCTGAAACATCAATTTATTATTTATAACTACATTTTAAGGTATTTTGTGTCATTTTACAAGATTAATTAAATGGTTTTAAGTAATTTATTTGTCAATTTGAAAAGTGATTAATTTATTTAGTTAAAGGGATAGTTCACCCCAAAAATTTAAAATCTGTCACCATTCACTCGCCCTTCGTCATTCCAAACATTTAAGATTTTCTTTCTTCAGAATTTCTTCTTTGTTGTCTCACAGAACAATGTTGGTAACTATTGAGTGAAAAAACCACAACAAAAAAAACACTGACACGTTTCTAAAAATATCTTATGTTTATGTTCCGCAGAAGAAATCGAGTCATACAGGTTTGGAAAGACATGAGGGTGAGTAAATGTTGACCATTTTCATTTTTATTAAAGTTATCCCTTTAATACAATGATTATTATTATTTATTTTTTTCTTTCTTTTTTTGGCACTCCTACTCCTTCATAGCTAGGAGTATAAAACCACATAATTTCCCTTTCTAAACCACTGGTATTGTACTGGGTCACTACTTAATACCCCCCCACCCAAAAAAAAAAAAAAACACTTGCTCAATTAATCCTACTCTAAAATCAAATCAGCACTTGTAATTCATGTCCAAAAATAAATAAAGAATAAAATCCTGGTCATTTAAAACTGAATGCATCTGCACTGAAATAATCAACGAAGCGAAAGCGGCTGTTTTAGACCAACACTGGCATCTCGTTCCATAGTCTCATTTACGCTTTCTTGCTTCTCAAAGCCATGCACTTTTGAAAGAGAGTTTAGCAGAGACTCTCACATTACAACGGCTCCACACAGATGGCCGGAGAGGCTGAAAACATGCCTTTGAACGTGTCTCAAAGAAGTGACCATGAATGACACTACTTATTAAGGCCAAGCATCGCAGTTAATGCTTGCCCACAGCTGCACGTGTTATTGTCCTCCGATGCCTCTTCTTCTCCGCTACGCTCCAGTCTCTCTAGGCCAAGAGCACTAATGGAATTTTCTGCTTTCGCCCTGGAGACATGATGTCATCTTCACAAACTGGGCCTTTTTTTTTTTTTTTTTTTTTTTTGAAAAATGACTTTTATGTGGCCCGGACCAGACAATGAAGAAGGAAATGGACAGTTGGCGAAGACTCAAAGAAATTACGATTCTGCTTAACCACCGGTGAGGGCGACCAATAAAATGCAGCGTCATTTTGAGTGCACCTAAAAAGAGAGTTATTAGCAGAGAGCGAGGCAATGTGTGTAGTTTGAGTTGTAAATGTGTCAGACCATTACCAGGACATTATTCCTTTATTAGAGTGAAACTATGAGGACAAATTAGATCGAAATGAGAGCAAGTCAGAGGAAAAAAAGTGGATTTTATACCTTTAGGTACTCCCAGAGTGGAAACTGCACCAGCGAGAATGGGATCTGAAATGAAAAGAAATAATTTTTTAATAATATAAGCTAGACCAGAAAGCATAAAGCATTGGATTTTATTATTATTCATCTAAGAAAAGGACATTCTGCCATCATTTATTCACCTTCATTGTCATTCCAAACCTGTATGACTTTTTTCCTCTGTGGAACACAAAAGGAGAAATGCTGAAGAACATACTAGCTGCTCTTTTCTACATAATGAAAGTGAATGGAGATCCAGACTGTCAAGTTTCAAAAATGATAAAATGCACTTTAAAAGTATCATTTATTGTGTGTTCCACAGAACATAAACAAAAAAAGCCATACAGCTTGGAAACAAATGAGGGAAAATAAATAAATGACAGCATTTTTTGGGCAAACTAATAAAACTCTTAAGACAAAGTCAGATTACACACGGTTTTAAAAAGAAAAGAAAAAAAGATGTCGACATTAATGAAAAACTGCTTGTAGAACTATCAAAATAAAGCCATAATGTTGTTCACTTGGAAAAAGGGGGAAAAAAAATTATCTTAGCACTTTAGTCTTCTGTAAAAGAAAATGGATGACTTGTGGCAACATGTTCAACCACAGGCACTGGCCATTTATCTCATGTGTTAAAATGTTTTAATACTGATGTCTGCATGTCTGGAAGTGTGAGGTAGAAGAGTGTCTGTGGGGGGGGGGATGTTTTTGTGACATATCAGGACACAACTCTGTATAATGACATGGGTATGACACAGGTATTACAAGGAGAGGGTGACTTATGAGGACATAACCCATGTCCCCATTTTTCAAAACACTTATAAATCATACAGAATGAGTTTTTTTGAGAAAGTATAAATGCACAAAGTTTCCTGTAAGGGTTAGGGTTGGTGTAGGGCCATAGAATATACAGTTTCTACAGTATAAAAACCATTACGCCTATGGGATGTCCCCACTTTGTGTGTGTGTGTGTGTGTGTGTGTGCGTGCATGAGTGAATGACAAGTTATGTGCTGACGCTCTGGATGAATAGCTCTGCCCCTTAATTAAAAAATGATGAATTCCCGAATTTAGACTCTTTTTCCACACTCATACTGAACATCAGGTCAGTTTAAGAACCACTGAGCTCCATCCAAAACCCTTGATTGGAAACAACTCTTTGGACAAACTGAGCATAATCTAATACAGTTAAAAAGGCTGACTGTGAAAACAAAGCCCTCACTGGCCTGATTTGGGAAAACTTTAAAGTTTAACAAAAATTAACATAATGAAAAAGGAAGCAGCGCTATAAACCCTGTGTGGGAATCATGCGCACTGCCCAAACACTGAATCTCCCGATTTCAAAACAAGTAAAGATTGTTGCAATTTGGCCCAATGCTGGGGAGTGTACAGGTCTTTTTGAGTTTTTCCCCCCAAAAAATGATCAGCCAATTGTTTTTTATTACCAACGTGATAAATTCAGCATCTCTGTGCTCAGGAGGAATGCTAAGAGGAATCTGGAAACAGAAATGGGGCATAGCTGATTTATGCAGAAGTTTAACACTTCTGGCAGAGACAGTCGAACAGATGGTCAGATTTATATTGATAAGGCCGTAATGGATGACAAGAGAGGGGATGACTGATATGGAAAGACAGAAGGATGGAAAGCAGGTTTTTGGCCAGAAGGCTTCTTCACAAGAATGATTCGCTCCAGTGGATGACGGCACATTTAACATGTGTGGTCTGACTGCGGACCAGCTGCACTGATATCAGTTTAAGCACATTAGTATCACACTTAATCCCTGAAGTGCATTTATTATGTTAGCCAAGGTTTCCTCCACCAAATAACAAGCCACAACTGCTTATGGTAGATTACGCGGTATTGACGATTTGGAGACAATAGGCAAACAACAACTCGCTGATGTGTATCAGACACTCTCTCTGCTGTCCGTATCGCTATCACTTGCATGCAACTGTCAGGTACATTATCACGGAGAGATTTGTGACTGGTTTCCCGTGGTAATGTTAGTATGCTGCAGTGCTCTTCACTGTCAGGCTCCTGGCCACCAGTGTGGTATCTAGGAAAACAGATGTCAAAATGCCTTAAATGAAGCTTGAATGGACAGGAGGGCACTTTGCATGCATGGAGGAATACTAATGAAAAGAAAAAGGAACAGAGATCAGTCTGAAATCTGATTCAGTTCAGTTGGATGCATTTAAATAACATTCATTTTCTGTTTGCCTTGATTTAAATATGATCTAATATGATTTACTTCATTTAAATCTAAATTCAATATGCTAATTAAATAGTGGACTTTATCTTTGTCTTGCAAGAAAGCCTTATAACAAACACATGTTAAGAACCATTAAAGGAAACATAATATATATATACACATTATATATATATATATATATATATATTTTTTTTTTTTATTATTATTATTATTATATTATAGTTTTCTTGTGAAATGATGTTGATCTAGGTTTTATTTCATCAGCTTATGTATCTTCTTGGTATGTAGCAGCATAATAACAGTGTAGTCTAACAGCTGACTAACAGAAAAATCATAAATATTAAAAGAGAAAGTGAAAGAGTAAGATATAGACAGGTTAAATGAAAGATGAAGATGAGACAGTCATTGTAAAACGAAACCGATAAATCCACGAAAAAAGAAAGCAAGCTAAAATTAAAAATAAAATACTGGCCAATGGAAAGAGAAAAACAGATTCTGCGTTTTTTCCTACAGTGTGTCTCGGTGTGAGGGAAGACGGCATCTGTATAGGTCTGAAATAAAAAGAAGAATTATTAAAGCAGAGTGGAAAAAGATATTTCTCAAACACTAGAGGGACGACATACTGACCACTCCAGAGACACTCAGCGAAAGAAAAAAAGTGAATGAGGCAGAGTGACAGGAAGTAGATGAGGGCCAGATGGATATGTCATCAGCTGAGCTTCGATTCAGCAGCGCTTGTTATAAAAACAGCTGACGGACTGGAGGAACCCACAGACTAACACTCATTGTTATTGAGAGCTGTGGAAAACAGGCACTTTTACAGGCCCTTCCTAACACACACACACACACACACACCTATAGCAAAGCATACTGACAGTATCTGCAAGTACAAACAGAAGAGTGTGATTGTCTGTGAGTGTGCACACTTCAAACATTGATGCAGTAACATAACGCATAAGCATATTTATCAGCCAAAACTTTTAATTGACAGCTTGTTGAAGTGTGATGAGGAACAAACAGGAACAAATTGGAGGTGGACAGGAGGCGGCGTGAAAGAGAGTTTTATAATGCAAAGCCATCTGCCAAAGTCAAACATGTCGCTAAACCTGTTTGAGTCCTGAGTGATTTATGAGTCTCATCACAGGTGTGTGTGTGTGTGTGTGTGTGTGTGCACACGTTTGGGTGTCACATTTGTGTTTGTACAGCCGTGTTTGCTCACCACTGTCACAATACTGTATGTGTGTGTGTGTGTGTGTGTAAGAGAGAGAGAGAGAGACAGAGACAGAGAGAGAGAGAGAGAGAGAGAGAGAGTATGTGTGTATTTATGTGTGTGTGTGTGTGTGTGTGAATATGCTATCAAAAAAGAGTGCACAGCTCCCTCATGAGATCTATTATGTTTACTTTCTAATTATTGAAAAACAAAAAAACAATCTCTCTTGAGCTCTAAAATACACAAAGTCTTAGAGCACCTCTACCGAAATATAAACACATAGATTGGGTAATAATTAATAATTAAATAAATTTTTTCCTCATTACAAATGAGTAATATAAATAAATATATAAAATATTGAATATATATATATATATATATATATATATATATATATATATATATATATTGAAAAAAAATAATTTTAATACATAATAAATATACAAGAAAAATAAATATACAATATGTATAATATAATATAATATATACTAATTATTTAATTTATATATATGGTCTTAAAACCACGCAACAATGTTAAAATGCTAAAAAAAAATAAATAAAAAAAAATAATTGAATCAAATTGAACTGAATCCACAGTTCAGTTGGAGTAATGGTATTCTGGGGCTACTATATGACTTTTTATCAGAGGATGATATTAATGGAGTAGGATTTGTATCGCTGATCTTTTGTGAGCCTTGAAAATGTGATTTAAACCTCAATGCTATAAAAACTCCTCTGAGAGCTAGTTAAGAATATAGCAAGCCAGAGGGATGCTGAAAGCAAGCCAGAGGGATGCCCCAAACACTTTATCAAAGAGAGCAAGAGGCTGTGTTGTGTTTCACGCTTCCCAATGGTCATATAATCTTGGCTGAGAACGCCTGCTCCCTCGTACAGAAAACACACACATGCAGCTCCCACGACTGAAACATACTTCACAGCGTACATTCAAATCTGCTTTTACATGTAAATCTGAACTGTATGGGACAGTATATTTGCGGCTGCCATATTTCAAGATTTTAAATCCCCCAAATAGAGCTTTTTTCATAAATCAATATATTTTCTACCCAGTGGTTTACCTAATCTACCCATCCTATAGACCACGTGCACACATTCTCTTTACATAACAGGAAAAAGCACTAATCAGTTGAAAACCACTGCAAACATGTAACCCCAAAAGGTTCTTCCATGGCATTGCTGCAAAAACCCTTGATTTTTAAGAATGTAAAGAGAAAGCATGAATCAGCAGCACTAAAAAGTTCAATACTCTTTTGTGTTTGGATATGTGAATCCACTTGCTGAGGAATTCGGACAGGCTGAATGCCTCACATGAACACTTTGACTCTGCTTGGACAAGCCTGGAGTGCTACAATGCTCCGATCGGCCAATCGGAAGCTGCGGAATGATGCGGCCAGCCAATCAGATCTCAGAAACTCCCCAGTTTCCATCAGCGCCTGAGAGAAGCAAGTCAAAGTTCTGTGTAATAATATTCGAAACAAATTAAGACTTGTTCAAGGCTGGAGGGGGAACGAAAGAGAAGAAATGAAGCAGCAAGGGAGGGGTTACGTGGTTAAGGACTGTTTGGAATCAGTGAACTGGCAAATATTCAAGTGTGCAATTCCATTGACATGAGCGAAAACGCTTCCCAGAACCATCACATAATATTTACATTGTGGGGGGATTTTCTGGCTGGGGCTGCATTGTGCTAGGCTGATGCAACAAGTGAACAAAAGAACAGTGAAAACATAGACCGCATCCCCGTCAGCAAGCTATCGGGTCCGAAGCCGAACCGCTTGTTTCCTTTTTCACATTCGAACAGGTGAATGCCCCGAAAACAAAACAGGAAATTTAAGTCCAGCAGTGATCAGTGATAAGGCACAGGTGCATGACTGCACACAAACAAACACAGAAACCCGTCCCGCTCGCATGGAGGCCCTTTCACATGAGGCAACAAAGTGTGGAGCGGGGCCTCGCACACAGGGCATGATGTGAGAGGAGATCTTTCAGTGAGTCAATCTCTGTGTATGTGACATCTAATGCCCCTGGACGGTCCAATAAGGTGCTGACAACGCTGGCGAGATAGATGGCGGTCCTTGGGGGCACATTCACCAAATCTGATAATATTATAATTTCAGCATTAATATTGTGTATAAACTATAACCACACTCTGATAAAGACGTTTGGAGCCTTGTCTGGAAGACACTGATCAGAAGGTGTGTATGAAACACTTCACGTGTTCTACAAAGTCTTCTTCATATCTGGAGAAAAGAGACAGGCGAAGACTTAAAGCAGATTTCATAGAATAATTACTGCAAGATAAGAACCAGATCAACATCTTGTACTGGTAAACTATACAAAACCAAACATTTGCTCCTGAACAAACAAAAGCAGCCGGAGTGAACTGTTTTTAGTACATGCAGAATTGAATTAAAATGAGTTTTTATGAGAATGAAGAAATGCTAGCAATGTTTATTTTTTGCTTATAATGGGTGTGTAAACACTTGGAAAAGAAGCTAAAATCATGCAACAGAATTTGAGATGTCATTCAAATGTTAAACAATGGGAACGGCAGACAGTGAGGGCTTCCAGAAAGTCTTTTCCTCCGCTCTGAGGGCTAAATAAGTGCAATATTTGACATGAAGCAGTGACATCATCTTCTCACCCCCAAACCTGACGGCTCCGTACAGATGTTTCCAGCTGTGAGCCGCTGTTATGTGAGCTAAGCTAAACATTACAGTCAGTCTTCAGCTTTCCGCAGTCAGTGCTTCAGCAGGTGTGTCCTCCCAATTCACCAATCATCTACGCAGATATAGTTTTTACCAATTTATCTGATAATATTTATGGTTATAGAAGCCCGAGCAAAAACACCATTTTACCTAGCAAACTAATCACATTTATTACTTTCCCAGCATGCAGTTAGAAATTACATCAGCATGATTTCATTCAATTTAGTCCAATACTATCCCTCAGGAGAGCAATAGTATGGTCGAATTGGCCATGATAACTTGCTTGCTAATAGATGACATTGTGCGTTCTGTGATTTATATTATGTGCTAAAACAATAGAAGCTCGTTCATATTATAAAAGGTCAGATAAAATCTGGCATGAGACATTTGTTACTCCAACATCTGTTGACCTTACACATTTGGACACAGGAAATACTGAAATGTGAAGTCAGTGCTGATAGCTGGGTCAAACATGTGGACGGAAATCAGCAAGCTATTTATTGTTCCGCATCTGAGACACGATAATTGGTTAAAACCTCAAGTGCAATGCTAAAACCAAATCCAAAATAATTATCGATCGGAACCAGCTCCCGGTCCAAGCCTCGCTCAAGCTGTAATAACAACATTAACTGTCCCGTAAAGCAGTTCACCTTCAACCTCAAATTATCACGCAGATCGCTGCTCAGACGCCATTTGTTCTCCAGAGACAACTGGGGTTAAGTACACAACTCCAAGACACATAAGCATCACTGCCCCGGAGATAAACTACTGAGAAAAAAAGATGTCTTTAAAAAGAAAGGTAGAGAGTGTTTTGAAAATAATAATGGGGTGAAATAAGATGAAAAAGATTTGGGGAAAGGACGGAGCAAGAGATAGCATGAGGCAAATAAATCACAGTGCGAGACAGCAAAACTCACCCTGCAATTAGAGGTTAACCTCACACTTGTTTTACAAGGGCATGAAAAAGAGGATCCTTCCCTCGCTGAATTCTGATGCAAGCATTATTAGATTAGAATTAGAATCATTTGGAAATATTTTAAAATATAAAGAAATATATGTGTTTTTCTAGTGCTGTTTTAAAAGAAATTGATATAAAAATCATATTGAAATAAGATAATAACTAAAATACATGATTTTTAATGCAATATTCCATAAAAATAACAACAACTGTGAACTTTAAAAACAAATGTGCTTCATTAAATTAAAAACCTCTTGTATTATGTTGTGCTAAACAACTACTTTCTAAATTGAAAATAACAAGTGTTTCTTGAACAATAGATCAGCGTATTAGAATGATTTCTGAATGATCACGTGACACGTGTAAAGTTAAGCTTTGCAGTTGTTCTAAACCATGATCATATTTCAATAACAATACTACTCCTTGATAAAGGCTTCAAGTGTGGCAGGCACAAAAACACTTAATTTAATTAATCAACTAAAATGGAATAAAATGAAATAATATTACATATTCATTGGCACAGAGCTGTAATTTAAGTAAGGCAATGGGACCTAAACACTGGTTGTTCTGTATCAGAGAAGAAATGCATATATATCCAGCCCAACTGGCCAAATATTGATTGAAAATAAGATCATTTAGTAGGCATCTAGTATATGTTGGGCAATATCTGCTGCTTAGTTTTAATGTTATGATTTTTACTTGATATATATGTATCAAATTTAATTTTACACATGCTTCCCCTCACGGTGGTTGGTGGGGAGCCCCTAGAGCCACGATCTGAACACTGATTTTATGTATATTTGGGTGAGGGTGAGCATGTTAGTTTGTTGTTGCTCAGAGGCATATTCAAGCTCAGGTCACAGGTCTATGGGCCAGCAGAGGGACACACACACACACACACACACACACACACACACTACCCCTCTTTCACTCAGGGTCCCCAGCCAGACCGGCGGCCCTTATTGAAACCATATGTGAAGGGCTGAGATGGTTTTCTGCTTGGATTGAGGCAAACATGCAGAAAATTGTGGGAAGCAAACATAACCCCAGGACCATGCGAGACGCTAATTAAAAAAAACGACAAAATACGACAAAAACTAGAGCATGTAAAGTTGACATCTCACTTCAAAAGTACCCCTAAATCTTGTTTTACTTACATACTTAAGTACTTACTGAAATATTAAAATTTAAAGTGTCTGTTTTCTATTTTAATATTTTGAAATATTTTCAGTGCCACGTGATCCTTTAGAAACCATTCTAAAATGCTGATTTAGTGCTTAAGGAACATTTCTTCTTATCACAAATTTTGAAAACCATTGTGCTGGTTAAAATATTAGAAACCGTGAAAGATTATTACAGGATTCTTAGATAAAGTTCAAACAAAGTTCATAAGAACAACATTTACTTGAAATCTCTTTTAACAACGTCCACGTCTTTCCTGTTACTTCTGATCAATTTAATATCCTTGCTAAACAAATGTATTAATTTCTTTACTATTATGTATGTGTTCGTGTGTGTGTGTGTGTGTCTATATATATAAACAAATATATATATATATATATATATATATATATATATATATATATATATATATATATATATATAAGTAATGTATATTTGCCACATAATGTTTAATTAGTTTTGCCATTCTCCATCTGTTGTCTGTTTAAATTTAAATGTATAGCTGCATTTATGCATTTCAAAACACATTTCTAAGATTCACTCATGCATTTGCTGCTGTTTCAAATGCAATCCAATCACATACTCATTGTAATATGATTGATGCATCACAGGTGTCCATACATTGTGAAATGATGCATATGTGGAGATTTTTGTTTAGGATCAGCTGAAATGTCATCTGTCTAAAGTATACTAAATATCTTTCGACGAAACCATTATGTTTTTGAGGTGATTTAGTTGATCGTTATGACGCTGGACAGAAATATCAACATTTCAAGCCGTTCTGATGGTCCCATTCCAATAAGCTTGGCGAGAGGAGCTAGTGTTGTGATTGTTACGACATCAGAAACTAACATGTGGATTGTGGGTAAAGTGATCATTTAACAGCAGAACTAGACAGGAGTCCCAGGAAGAGGAATGAATCTAAACGATGACAGATTGGAGTCGAACAAGAATGGGCGTCTGAAGTTCACACCAACAACATGAACTATAAATCAATCTCTGTATATAACGCTGCTACCTCAAGTGTTCATATTTGAGTGTGTGCATGTGAGCCATCTCTTTTCTGCACATATAAACGTCTGCATCCAATTTGACTCCTCAGGAAAACCCAGACAAATGAAGTGTCTTATTCAACGCTATCACATAAGAGGATTCCTCTAATGCTGATCAACAGCCTTATGAGAAAACCTGCCAAAAGCAGTCCCTCGGAGAGTGGAGAGAGTGGACGAGGTGCACAGAGTCTACACATCACACACACAGCTAAACCTCTACACCTTGGCCCAAACATCACACTACATCAGACACAATTCTCCTCGGCTCATTTTGTTTAAGCCGGAAATAGTCTCATGTAGCCAGATTTCTGACTGTCGACATGAAGTCTGGTCCACGTATCCTGATCAAGAGCTGCATACTTACACATGACGTTTCTGCAAAATGATGCTTAAGGGCATGAATAAATTGACAACAAAAACTGGACAATTTAACTCAAGGCAGAACAAATGTGTATATACTAAATATAATGGTGTGCTCAAAAATATCGAATTTACTTGCTACCAAGTATACCAAACAAAAAATAAAAAAGCTCTTATGAGAAACCCTGTTTATGTTAACTCGCATAAAGCCAGCCAATCAGATTGGAGCTTGCCATTTTGGATCTTGTCCCAACAGATGCTGAATTGCAGTTAGAACTGGAAAAACAGGAAGAAAACAAACATAGCAAACATACAGAGCACCATCCCAAACATTTAGCGCAATTACTTTACAAAAGCTTTCATTAGCAAACATTAGTTAACATAAACTATCAATGATAAAAAAAAAACTAAAAAAAACATGCAAAGCATTTTTTATTCTTAGTGTTAATTTCAACATTATAAAAATCAAAAGCTGCATCTGTTTATATTAGTCAATGCACCTGTGCCAACATAAACTAACATTGAACGTCGTTTACATTAATAACTAACATTAACAATGATTAATAAATACTGCAATAAATGTATTGTTCATGCTTAATGTAGAAGTTAATGCATTAAATATCATTAACTACTGTATTTACCTTTTACCAAAGAAAACAATTAATGACATCGTTATTTCTTTTTACAAATTTTGTCCATTTATTATTTAGGTTTTATATATTTCAATATTTTATATTTATATCAATATATTATAAGTTCAATCATTTCAAAACTATGAGTAATTAAAGACATTTTAAGTATGCCAAACAGCACTACATGTCCACAACTGTTTTCAGTGAACAAAAAAAAAAGACATCATTTATATAATTGTACTCATTACATATGGATTGGCTCCATTGTGACGAATTTTTGTTAAATTAGAGCATTCTGAGAAAAAGGGTGTTATTTCATTAAAATTTATGAAAATGATTTAAACACAGTGAAACTAATTTAATGATAAATGGTCTATTTAATAGTGTCATTTCAAAGAGTGTATTAATATTAATAAATCAGCGAATGTTTCAAGAAAAGTACTTTTTTTCTGGATGAAAGTTTTTTTTATTTTTATTGTTTTTCTTTCATTTCAGAACTGAATTCTAAAAGACACTCTCTCTTCAGTTCTGAAATTCAGTTCTGAGCAGTGTGAGTGGTGTAGATCATTGTCCCTGTGGGAGCCGGATTAGCAGTTTAGTTTGAGGTTTGGAGAGAGCTGAATCTTTTTTTCTCAACAACAGCCTCGGCAACAGTTGGTCTGCCACGTCACAGTTGACATGCATGCCTCTTTAACACACAGCCAGTATGAGAACAGCACCTTCATCCTGACACCACACCACATTCTTCAAAACTCACATTTCAGCTGGAGGCAGGATGTGCTCAGGTGGAGGATAGAAATGAAGTCTGTGCCTCCACACGTGTGCTGTAAATCATTCACTCATATACGCCACAGTTCAGTTAAACTGAAACACTGCCAGCCAGCCAACTACCTCAGGGACAATAAATACAAACTGGTATGGATCAATGCTATACACATATATTGATAATATTCTCACACATTCATGTCACATATCATTGTGAAATGTGCATGGCAAGCAGATTTAATGTCGTCTAATCAGATAAAATAAAGATAATAAAAAAAGATCACAGAGTAATGAGGCAGGGCTGAAGAACTGAAAGGCTGAGCTCTGAAAATATCTGATTGAAGTTAGATTAAATCCAGCCCTGACAAATAAAGTTCAAGCCTTATAAACCCACTGCAGTGTTGCTAGAGTTGTCTATAGGTTAAAACTACATTAAACAGCAGCAATAAACAAGAAGATACACTACTATTTAAATATAGAGGGTCTTATGCACAGTCTTTAGCTCAGGCTGCATTTATTTAATCATAAATTTAATCATGAACAGTAAAAACAACTACTTTAATATATATTTAATGTGCAGTTTATTTTGTGAGGCAAAGATTAATTTACTCCTTCATAATCATTCTAATATACGGATTTGATGCTCAAGGAACATTTCTTATTATTTTCAAAGTTGAAAACAGTTGTGCTGCTTAGTATTTTTGTCAAAGTGTGATTTTCCACAATGCTTTGATGAACAGGAAGTTCAAAAGAACTTTATATGTAACAGTGTAAGGCTTTGGCACTTTTAATCAAATTAATGCATCCTTGCTGAATAAAATTAACTTCTTTCAAAAACAATAGTCTTGAATGGTATTCGTAACTTGAATTTGACAGTATGTAAAAGTAACAGAAAATGCTCACTGTCTGCAGACACCATTGCTAACTTATTATTTGACCAATGTTTAGTAATAGAAGGAAGAAATAAAATATAAATATGATATAATAATCCTAAATGTTGTCAAAATGTACAATTAGAAAGAGAAAATTGCTTCAGTGTTTTTTTTTTTAACCCTCTGTTTTTCAATCTGAAACGGAACAAATCTTCCCAAATACTTTAAAGCCTCTAATATCAATGCTGGATCTCGGAGGGCTGAATATTTTAAAGCTCCTTTTGCAGAGGACTTTGTTGAAAGGGTCAAAATAACATTCTTGTTCTCAATCTGTAACTGCTTGGAAATGACAGTTGAAAGACGTTAAACGGAGAGAACAAAGGACTCAGGAAATCTGAAAGGAAATTGCCAGTAGAACGAATCCACCGGACAAGCAGAAAGAAAAGCTCACACCCTGCCTCTTATCCTCTCCGTACACGTTTTAGAAGAAGAGGGCAGCAAATCCACACTTCACTTCAGGTCAAACATACACACTTCCACCTGTTAGCTGCACAGTCCACTGTGACCAAAGGACAACAGCAACATAAACACACGGATAAGTCTGACAAATTGATCTCGTTCAGGTCCAGGACCTCTGGGGCTCTTTGACTTCAGGTTCAACTAAAGATCAGACGAAGGGCGGAGCAAGAAAGAGAGAGGAGTCTGAATTACTTTGATGAGAAATGCTTTTAGCACTGCATAACAATATTCAGGAACAGCAAATGCATTTAACTAAATTTCAAAACAGCGTCTCAACCAGGCGGCTGCATGATGATTAAACATTATTTATCTCTGCAACTATTCACATTATTTAAATAATAATAAATAATAATAGCAATCAATCAAAAAGTGTTAACCTTTTTACATTTTTTTATATTCTCAACAACTAATGTTTTATTAAAGAACAAAAGGTTAAAAACTAGTGGAATAAAAATAACTGTAATTCATTTAATACACTGATGCTTAAAGTTTCTGTTGCAATTTTCTTGCAATACAGAGCACGGATTTTAGAATGGCCAAAGAACGAGGTTTAGAGCCACATAAGAGTGAATAAATGATGCTAGAATTTTCTAACTGTATCAGCATCAGTATCATGCAGAAGTTGACAAGAGCGCAGCTCAAGGCGTAGGTGTTTCATAACTACATTCTTACAGGGTCTTCCAGCCAGTCTCCTCTCCTCCCCTTCCCTCCGCTCTCACATCTGTGCTGATATGAGCTCTGTCATCTGGAAACCAACAGTACTGTGAGCTGTATCTCCAACAATCTCTTCTCCTGTCTATCTCAATCTCACGGTTTCTCTCGGGTGAGTGTCATTAGAAAGTGATATGATCACAAATCTCGGTCAACATGACGGAAACATTTTTACAAAATCTGTTATTATTCGTTTTTAATACTATGGTTTCACTGCAGCACAAATGTCAAGAGGAAAGAGTTTTATCTTCCATTCAGCCTTTATCAGTTTGATTAAAAGTGTCATGTTATGTTCGACATAATCGGAGTGCTGTGATCTTTTCAGCTTCCATGCAGATGCTTGTCAGATTTGTCCTAATCCTGTTATGCCCTCTAGTGGCCAAAACCAGGACACACCCTATAAGACAGAACCCTTGGTAGATTTGTATGAGGAATAGAGACAAACTGAAGAAATGTTCCACTGAAAATCGCCTCCTGTTAACCGTTGTATCCGGATCACTGGGGCAAAACTCAGTAATCGGTTTGATTTGTAAAATATAATGCAGAAGACATTTAAAAAGAGTTGCACACAAAACAATTATTAATTCAAACAGAACATTAAACTTAAGGGAGCAACAATAGTTCAGATATTAAGTGAAAAATTACTTAAATACCCACAGTCCACTGAAAACAGAAATCTTAAGAAAAACAGCAAATGGCAAAAAAAAAGTGAGAGTAAACACTTTCATCTTGTTAAATATATATATATATATATATTTATTAAATATAAATATACAAATGTTGTTTAACAACACTGTTTCACTAAAAATATTAAGCAGCAGAACCGTTTTCAACATTGATAAAAATAAGAAACATTTCTTTAGCACCAAATCAGCATCTCAGAATGATTTCTGAAAGATCATGTGACACTGAAGACTGGAGTAATGGCTACTAAAAATTCAGCTTTGCCATCACAGGAAAAAAAAAATGCATTTTAAAATATGTAATAAATAATAATATTTCACAATATTGCTATTTTTACTCTATTTTTGATCAAATGAATGCAGTCTTGGTGAGCATAAGAGCAAACACTGCTAGTAAATAATGCTTTTTACCCTTGACTATTCTATTATATTAACATCATGTATCCTCCTTTTCACACCAGCCTTTTTGTTTGTCATTTTTCTGCTTGCCATTCTATCTTTCCTCTCGTGATCACCTAGTGCATATCGGTGGGCTGTATTTCATCACAACCTCTTGTCCGGGTTTCTTTAATGAATCTGCTTAATGGAGAAGACCCCAATTAAATCCTTGCGTGAGGAGGACTCGGCATCCAGGGTAAACAAACTTACCCTGACAGGCTTGCGGTACTGGGTAAGATAGCGGGCCGAGAAAATGAATTAGCTTCCTGACAGACGTCAAAGCCAATCCCAAGGAAGAAGCGGGGCACCTCTCGGCACCTCTATTTTATCTGCCCCTTAGTATTCAGCCTGAGCCGCCCGCTCACATCCAAAATGTATTCATTTATTCAGAAGCCCTTGGAGAAATCAGAAATCAGGCTTGTTGTTCTTTCTGTTCAGATGGAGTTTGTGTGAATAACGTGTGTTAAGTGAGGCGGAAAATAAGCACAGGATCGCCCCGCAGTGAGAGACGACAGCAGCTCACCAAAAAATGAGCGTCACCTTCATGCAGACAACAAATTCTTTGATTTTGAATATTTCACTCCCTTTATCTTCATCTCCTGTCAGAACATGACATGAAGAAGGAGAAAATACAGTCCAAAAACAAATGAAAAATGATGAGCTTTGCCTATAACTACATAAGCATTATCAAGAGATGCAGCTGTGCGAGGAAGCAGATGCATGTGAGAATGAGAGATCCACCTTCTTTTTATGGCTATGGTGTGTTTCACCTTGTGGTTGTTCTGCTGGCTGCTTGTTTGACTGCTAATTAGTTTAATTAGCAAGATGAGTTGTAAAAAAGACGCTTGATTGAGCAAATTGAAATTCAGAATTGCTTAAAGGGGGGGTGAAATGCTATTTCATGCATACTGAGTTTTTTTACACTGTTAAAGAGTTGGATTCCCATGCTAAACATGGACAAAGTTTCAACAATTAAGTTGCACGTTTGAGGGAGTATTTCTGTTCCGAAAATCCTCCTTCCGGTTTGTCACAAGTTTCAGAAAGTTTTTTTTTGAGTATGGCTCTGTGTGACGTTAGATGGAGCGGAATTTCCTTATATGGGTGCTAAGGCACTTCTGCTGGAAGAGCGCGCGCTCCCGTAGAGCAGAGCAATGAGAGCACAACAGACTTCACTGATCAGAGCGAGAGCGTCGCGAAATCTCACAAAAGAAGTGTGTTTTTGGTTGCCAGGGCAAGACAACCCTGCACAGATTACCAAAACAGAAACAGCATTAAGGGACCAGTGGATGGAGTTTATTTTTACAGAGCATCAACGGAGTTGTGCAAGTGTTTGTGTTTGTTCCCCTGCATTTCGAAGATGCTTGTTTTACAAACAAGGCCCAGTTTGACGACGGATTTGCGTATCGTTTATTTCTTAAGGATGATGCAATCCCAACGAAAAAGGGTCACGATCGTGTGTTGGAACCACAGGCGGTGAGTAAAACTGCTTCAAATGTCTCTGCCTCCTTGTTAGTGCATCCTCACGGTGTCACAGCTTCCAAACGCTCTCAACACAAAAGCCTACTGGCGCTCGTGATTCTTTAGCTCCGCCCACACGTCACGCCTCCAGTCGATCGTGTTTTTCCGGGAAAAATCGGAATCTTTCTCTTATGAATATAATAAAACTAAAGACTTTTTGGAGTTATGAAGGATGCAGTACTACTCTATAGGTACTCAAGATTAACAGGATATTGAGTGAAAACGAGCATTTCACCCCCCCCCCCCCCCTTTAAAGGAACCCAAAAACGACAATTCTGTCATCATTTACTCACTGTCATGTTCCATTCGTTCTGCACATGTGTAATGTTGCTCTCACCCCTGAATGTCAGAGGAACTCAAATCAAAGCATTTGCATATGAAATAACGGAGGAGCAGTACTTGATGTGTTAAGAGGAAAGCCAGCCTACCTCTCTAAGTACTGTACTGCCATAACCTCTGTACAAGCCTCTGAAACCCTGCAACGAGAAATCAAAACGAGATGTCATCTCTGCACAGACAAAAGATGTGGCATTATCATAACTGGTTGCTTTACAAAAAGACTTATTTCTCAGTCAGTTCACCAGTGCATTTGTCAGTGACACGACAGCTCGAGCGTACTGATCACTGTAAGTCAAGCTGAAGGATCCGGATCCTGAATACGCATACCTCTTCTTGTAGTGTGTTCAGCAGCACTCGGTAGGTACTGAGAGAGGGACTGGCCTGTGTCCTCTGCTTTACTACTTCAGTCGGCACACGGATCAGACAGGCCACCTGTGTAAGAGGAAGAGAGCACTCATCAATCTGTCAAACAAAGACAAACACTCAGGTACACTGCAAAAATAGGAAATAAAGTAAACACATTTACAGCTTATATTTGCAGATGTACATACATACTGTGGAACATAATTAAATTGTATTTCGATGTATTTAGGATATTTCTAGTATCAATCAATAGATATAGTAAATAAATATCGATCGATCGATCAAACGATCGATCGATATATACATAGATAGATACATGATACATGAAAACGTGTGTATATAAATGTTTCTTAAAATCAATAACAAAAAAATGCCAAAAGAAATAAAAAATAAATAATAATAATAATAATATTTTTTTTTTTTTGCTATATTTAATACTTTTGTGTGTGTGTGTGTGTGTGTGTGTATGTATGTGTATATATATATACACATATATATATATATATATACATACATACACACACACACACACACACACAAGTATTAAATATAAAAAAAAAAACATCTCAAGAAAAAAAAAATGTCTGGTAGATGAGACTACTGTATTACTATACAACACAAAATCATTTAATTGTACATCAACGAGGTCTTTATTTAATGTTCATGTAAATGGAATTAATAAAACCCCATTATACAATAAGTCACAGAAACACTCATTCTCACATGCAAACACACACACACACACACACACAAACAACAGCTGATATGCAGACGCATTCTCATGTTTTGTCTCCACAGCCACATCCCCTTTCTAAAACTACACTTGTGGTGCATTACTTCTGACTCCGCGCTGGGGTCGGAAATACCGGGGTGAACCGAGGATGGAAAGCAATCTCCGCAACCACAGGGAGTTTACCGGCCCCCCACCAGACCCCCAGGCTCACACTGGATCTGTGTTGCTAGAAGTAATCTCTTCTGAATGACAGAGCGAGAGAGAGAGAGGTCGGGTCTGATGTGAGCCCAGCTGACAGCCTACAGGCAGTGTGTGTGAACAAGCTACGCTAGTTTGCCCTCTGTGTGACTCTGGCAGGTGGCAGGGCATCTTCTTGCACACTGCTGTTGCTGAAATAATGGCCACTTGGCTTACAAAAAAGCAAGCAGGATTTTGCAGAACGGCGCGACACAAATGTGGAAGATCCAGCAGAGGGAATCTGTAATTGTTATTTCCACTGAGAAAAGTTTTCATTTTTAAGCCAAAACCATGTAGCAAGACTACCAACCAGTGGTGAAACGTGGGAACTACCGACCATCGGTGTATTACACAAAACTGAGAGGGGCCCATTTTACTAAACTCATTACATTCTCTTTTGCTGGGTTAACATTTATGAAACACTAAACATCACGTCTCCTCGTGTAATTCTCAAAAGGATCAAATTTACGGCACTAAATAGAGAGGGAAGTGGATATGACAAGTAATTCTTGCAGTAATTAAATTGGTGTGCGTGAGCGCGCGCCGCAGCAATTTTGTCTCACTTCGCAGGGGAGTTGATGGAGGACTGGCGAGAGATGATATCAGATCAATTACCGGCACTATGTGTATTTCTGGGTAATTTACAGAGAGCAGTGAGGAGGAAAACTAGGCTGAGGACATAAAAAAAAAAAAATGGAAGTCAAAGCGTGTGTGTGTGTGTGTGTGTGTGTGTGTGCATGGGGCAAAGCTTAAAGGGTGGAACGAAAGTCTCAAAATTCAAATTAATCAAATAGAGTCGACTCAGAAGAGATGCGGATGAATGCACACGTGTCGCCTGATCCAAAAACCACAAACTATAACATTTGTATATGTGTCTATTTGAACAAAAAGCTGCACATTAATGTAATTCTTAACTCTGCAGACACCGGTTGAAAAGCATTTGTTTCAGTGTAGTGACGCACATTCGCTAATTTTTCTAATCGTGTACACATTAATGAATTGCACTAGGCTTTGTTCGTTAGTATAGTTGTGTGTGTGGGGGACGTGAAATGCTGAAAACTATGAAAATGAAGTCTCAAAACCCAAATGAACCGAACAAGATCGACTCGAAGTAGAAAGCACGCGTGTCACCCGATCCACATATGCATGGATTCCTTTTTGCATGAGCAATTTATGTTATAGAACAGAACATTTTTATTTGCAAACATGTCTGCATTTGTACAAATCGCTGCACACTCATGTAATCCCGAATCAAATTAAAAGGCTTTTTTTTTGTGGTTCATAAGATACATATATAAAATTGATGTAGTACATTGATATTTTTGCGTGCATCTATTAATCGTTTTGAGTCTAATTTCATCCCATATTATTCTAAGCTGAATAAAAATCACTATAAATATCCATAATGAATTCATAATACATATAATCAATTGTTTCTATACGTGAATGTAAAGCAGTTGTGATATAATATTATACATTGTAAAGTCATATATTTTAGTAAAATGTATATGACATTATAATACATAATAGGTACATTACTTATCTATGCACGATTATATCATTAAATGCTGCTGAATGAAAACACAAGATCTACATGCTATTTATAGCCATGCTGGTTATGTTATATCATACCTTATGTGCTTCAAAAGTGTAAGTAAGAGTAGATGTACATTTATTATAAATGAGGTCAAAAAGAAAAGAAATGTACTTTAGAATGTATACTGTAAAACATTAATTATTAATTTGAAAACTTTTATAATGATATAAATTATATACATTTTAAATTAAGTATTTAAAGAAGTGTTATGCTATGAATCAAAAGTTTAAGGTCAGGATTATTAATTAATTTATTCACAATTGCAAAAAATATTTGTTTTATGCTGTTCTTTTGAACTTTGTAATCTGAAATGTATATTATATATATATATATATATATATATATATATATATATATATATATATATATATATATAGTTTCCTCAAAATATTAAGCTATATGGAACGTTTTTCTATATTGAAAGTGAAGAAACATAAGAAATGTTTTTTTGAGCACCAAATCTGCACATCAGAATTATTTCTGAAGGATCATGTGACACTGAAGACTGGAGCAATTGCTGCTGAAAATTCAGCTTTGCCATAACAGTAACTAATTATTATATATATTATTTTTAAATATATTCAAATAGGTAACAGATATTTAAATTGAAGTACTATTTCACAGTATTAGTGATTTGCTGTATGAATAAATGTAGCTTTGGTGAGCTCTTAATGTTTTACAAGAAAAAAAAATTGTTACTTGCTACCTTGAGTTTAAAAGTTAAAAAATATATATTTATAACATAACATTTTTGCAATTTTACCCACAAACCTGAAGCTGCTTCCCAACAAAACACATTTCTATAAGCATAAAATAAACCTTTAAATAAATTAAATTACACCTTAAAATAAACTTGTACATGGTAAGGTCACTCTCACGGCTGTGACTCCAGTCCAGACATCAATAGACAAAGCTGGAACATTCCGAACGGTCCGTGAACTTGGAATGCACGCCTCCCAGCTCAGTCTCAGGAAGCTGGAATTACAACAGACATCTGGGACATCTTCCACAGATCATCCTACAGATGCTTGAAAATACAACAACAGAGACCCCTTGGGTCATTATGGAGCGCTGCCTTCCAAAAACCTATCTGCACTGACCAAAATCTGCATGACACGTCCCCATCTCGTCCTTCAATAATACCAATTCATGTGCAGAGATAACATTTTTAACCCAACACTTCAATTGCCTATTTTTTTCCATACATGTCAAAGTGAGAACAAGAAGAGGGGGTGGGAAAAGGTTATCCCACAGTACAACACTCAGGCTTGATTTGTGCAGTAAATCATAGGCAATCGTATTCTGATGGGCAATGCAATTTTTTGCTGTGCCAAACTTAGCAGGGAGCCAGTCACGTCTTCTAGTCATGATACAAGCTGTTTTCACCCCAAAGCCATTAGGAGAGACAAGGTTTATAAATGTAGGATAAGTGCTCCTTCAGCTTGACAAATGAGCGTTCGGAGAGTGTGTTGAGCAAATGGGAATGAAGATAAATCTGATATAATGGCTAGATAACAGCCTACTCTGGCTCTGATAGACACCATCAGCCAGTGCACTCTTTATAGCACACACACATATACAATGATACTGAGAAAGACAGAAATCACCATTGCTGTTATTACACAATATTATACCACAAGACTGTTGAATGCATTCTGATTGGTTGATGAAGATTCTAAAGTGTGCAATTATTTTCCAGTACACACAGAGCTATAAAGTACTTCCAGGTCTGTCGACCAAATTATATTACCATAACACTTCAAACTAATTATTTCAATTATATCAAAAGGTCTTTATAGTCTACAACATCAAATAAACCAAAACCCACAAAGACACTGACCAAGCTAACGAATACGACAAACTAGAGGATAAGAATTACAGGCTGGTAAGGTTTTTATTTATTTATTTATTGATCAAAAACAAAATTGGCAAAGCTGAATTTTCAGTTTTTTTGTGTCACATGATCTTTTGAAAAAAAAAAAAAAAAAAAGAGAGACATACCAATGGAAGTGCACACTTACATTTCATGCCAGTCGTTGTGCACTCTCACTTGTTTTAAATAAATAAATAACCCTCTTAAAGGTGCATCTCAATCAATTAGAATTTTGTGGAAAAGTTAATTTATTTCAGTAATTCAACTTAAATTGTGAAACTCGTGTATTAATTAAATTCAATGCACCCGTCGCAGACTAAAGTAGTCTAAGTCTTTGGTTCCTTTAATTGTGATGATTTTGGCTCACTGTGACGAGTGGCTGACGAGTGACTGAGGGCCGTGGGAACGAGGAGCCAGGCTGGTGGAGTGATTGGAGATGAGCGACACTCACCGGTCTCGAGTCCCACGGAGGAGATGGAAGGATATAAAACTGGAGTGACGACAGTGAAGGACGGGAGAGGACCAGGCCTGGGCTTTATGTTGTGTCTAGGTTTTTATTTGTGCGCATCAGTCGTCCGAGAGGGGCTGGTGCGCTGTTTTGTGTTTATTTTGTAATTAAAGTTTGATTTGAATGTCCGCCGGTTCCCGCCTCCTTCTTCCCGATGATTAGGAAGTTTTATTATTACACTCACATTTAACAAAAACCCACCTGGAAGCCCAGGTTTCTTTGGCAGTGGCCTTCAGCTCATCTACAGTTTTTGGTCTTTTATTACCATGGTCATTTAACCAACTTTTGGTGCTTTTGGCAGTGTGGGCAGGTGCCAAATCCTGCTGAAAAATGTAATCAGCATCTTCAAAAAGCTGGTCAGCAGAAGGAAGCATGAAGTGCTCCAAAATTTCTTGGTAAACGGGTGCAGTGACTTTGGTTTTCAAAAAAACAATGGACCAACACCAGCAGATGACATTGTACCACAAATCATCACAGACTGTGGAAACTAAACACCTTGGGCTATAAGTTTTTCCACCCTTCCTCCAGACTCTAGGACCTTGGCTTCAAATGCAATACAAAACTTGCTCTCATTTGAAAAGAGGACTTTAGACCACTGGGCAACAGTCCAGTTCTTCTTCTCCTTAGCCCAGGTAAGATGCCTCTGACGTTGTCTGTGATTCAGGATTGGCTAAACAAGAGGAATATGACATATGTAGCCAAATTCCTTGACATGTCTGTATGCATTGACCCCAGCCTCAGTCCATTCCTTGTGAAGTTCACTCAAATTCTTGAATAGATTTTGCTTGACAGTCCTCATAAGGCAGCTGTTCTCTCGGTTGGTTGTGCATCTTTTTCTTCCACACTTTTTCCTTCCAATCAACTTTCTGTTAACATGCTTGGATACAGCACTCTGTGAACAGCCAGCTTCTTTGGCAATGAATGTTTGTGGCTTACCCTCCTTATGAAGGGTGTCAATGATTATCTTCTGGACAACTGTCAGATCAGAAGTCTTCCCCATGATTGTGTAGCCTACTGAACCAAACTGAGAGACCATTTTTAAGGCTCGGGAAACCATTGCAGGTGTTTTGTGTTGATTAGCTGATGTCATGTCACCATATTCTAATTTGTTGAGATGTGAGCCAAAATCATCACATTTAAAAGGACCAAAGACTTAAACTACTTCAGTCTGTTTGCACTGAACTGATTTAATACACAAGATTCACAATTCGAGTTGAATAAATGAAATAAATGAACTTTTCCACAACATTCTTATTTACTGAGATGCACCTGTGTGTTAGTCTCATGTTTTTTTGAGCGATGAGACCAGTTTTAAACACTACTGACTTGAAAGAATAAAGCAAAATGGATCTAACAAATAGAGGGAGAGAAGTGGGCTGCCATGAGACACAACAAATAAATGTCTTTACATCAATAAATGGTTTCAAACTTGTATTAAATTGCACTACATTTTTAAGGTGGAGTATCCACCAAGGACAAATTAAACTGCAAAGTTTTTGCTACTGTGTTGGATTGTTTTTATGATGTGAGCTGGACTGCACTGCTTTGTGCATACTGTTTCACTGACAGAGGAAATGAAGGTGTTTCTTACAGCTCCAAAACCTAAATCTCCCTTGAAAAAAATGCAAGACTCCTCCCTATAAAATCAGCTATCAATAGACAACAAACAGTTCCTGTTTGGCCAGCTGGAGGGAACATACAGGGTCTCCAACCCAGAGCAAAAAATACCCAAGTAAAGCACCATTCTACGCTTTCTCCATATTTGTCTCTGAAACAGACATACTTATCATTTGGTAAATAAATTATGATAAATACAAGGACAACACAGAAGTAGAAGAATAACAGGAAACCTACGATTTCTCCAAGTGAAGCGGCCAGCATGTGAGTGATGGGGGCCAAGTTTGTAGCACTGTAGCCGGTAAAGAATGACTTTGTGCTTTCATAGGTGACGAAAAATACTGCAGCTGGAATCAAGAAGAAACACTTGGTTTTGGAGGCAAACTACTTAAACTGCATCCATTTTCTAATAAATGTGTAATGTATTTAATTTGTGGGTGTATTCTGAGAGCTAGTGATTCCAGCAATTCTGATTTAAATATGCTATTTATCATAATAAGAAATCTTTGCAGCATGCAGTTATATTAATCTTCTAAAGACTTTAAAGTATACAGCCATTATTCATGTTTATTAATAAGGTGTCTAAACTTACCATTGGGAAAGGAGCCTATAGCCGCTGACGGGACCCCTGCATAGATCCCTCGAAACCCTCCTGCCTTGTAAAAGCCCTGCTGGCTCTGTAACCTAGTCTTTATGGTGTCCAGAGGGAAGAGAGTGAGATCTACACACATTCCCGCACAGCCGCCTGCCTTAGGGCCAGAGAGCAATGATACTGTTTTAATACATCATATATATATATATATATATATATATATATATATATATATATATATATATATATATATCGTTACAGTACAATAAGGTCCTTTAAAAATTCTGGTCCAATGCAATTAATCACTGACACTGCACTATATATCATTTTAGTACATAATTCTACAATTAACACAAATGACAAATAGTCATGTTTGTTGTTCTGCTTAATACGGTTACCTAAAGTGGAGATACAGAAAACCAATTATTATCTAATTCATTATTCATTATGATTAACCCCATTTTTCACTCAGAGCATTTCATTTTCATTTCAGAGCATTTCTGACTACCAATATGCAATACTGTACATATTCATGTGCAAACAAGAGAAAAGAACAGTCTCTCTCTCTCTCTCTCTCTCTCTCTCTCTCTCTCTCTCTCTGTATATATATATATATATATATATATATATATATATATATATATATATATATATATATATAAACTAAAGCAGGTTTGGTAACAAAAACAAACAAAGTAAATAAAAATAAATGTAATTAAATAATAATAAAATTATTAATAAGCTAGATGTGTGTGTGGTTTGTTAACTGATTAAAGCAGACCGTTTTTAATATTTTTATAATGACGTTCAGTTTCTTTATTACTTTAATTATCAGAATCATTCTGGGACCAGTCTGAGATGAGTGAAACAAGAAAGCCTTCAGATAAAGTGAACATTAATAAACACATAAGCATGAAGGCATTGTTACTCTATTACATTTCACTCTATTTATTTCAAGAGCAGAGTAATGTCATGAGGAAAGATGCCTACGCTTCTGTTTTTAGCACGTGCAATAGACATAAAATGCGTATTACCACAAGGGAGGCTGTGAACTCTCGTCTGTCCATACTGTACGTGAGGACTGCGGCATTAAGCAGGTGAGTGATCTTTGACACTCTATGCAACAACTATCGCAAGCTCCTCACGGGCGCCGCCATGTTTGAGGCGTGTGCTCCAACTGACGTCACGTGATGACATCAGCAGCAGAGGGACGTTAGGTGTTTGATTTTACTATTTTCTAAATGAAACATTTTCTTATCTTGCATCATTTATTCATTTAAAGGCTAATTTTGGTTGCTTTTAGAAAATTTTATCTCACTGTTCTAGGAATTGGATTATGTTGTATTTAAAATGATTTGATTGGATTTAGCATTACATGCTCAAAATAAAATCTAGTATGGCGTCATAATAGGTCCAGCAGGGGGAAGAAAATATATAACATTAAACAATCAAAGGTTTTATACAGTACAATAGGTTTTAACTATTTGCATTTTGTGTTTCAATTCGTAATTAGTATTAGTAGTAGTAGTAATAGTAGTAGTAGTATTCAGTTCACAGTATATATTTTTACACTAAACAAAAACATTTTACCAAAATGTAATTAAAATTTTTTATTAAATTAAAATTACATTTAAAATGTAAAATATTTTAAATATTTTATTAAATAAGTAATATTAATAAGTAATATTACATAAGTATTAAATAAGTAATATTTATATAACATTTAATATTTTATTAAATAAACTAACATATTCAAAATATTTTAGCTTATTTGTGTACATTGAATGGGGATAGCGCTACACATAATAAATGTGAAATAAATAAATACACATATTAACATTATATCTACATAATATCTGGTAGGGCAAATTTTCACATTTTGCATGTTGCCTACTTTAAATTTTATAAATTTAAAATTAATTATTATTATTATTTTGGGGGGGCCAAACAGTGATTTTTATTAATTTAAAAATAATTTCATTTTATTAGAGAAGCCCATTTTAGCAACAAATGGCATACGTTATAAGTATGACATAAAAAGCAGTTGTGACTGAAAAAAAAAAATTGTATGTAATAATTATGTTTTTACGTCATATTTGTGATTTACCAAAGCATAATTTTATTATTATTATTATTATTATTATTATTATTATTATTATTATTATTATTATTATTATTATTATTATTATTGTTATGTGGTGGAAATTGTCTTTCATATTTTTGTAGTCATATTTAGTAGTTTTGTAGTTGTAGTTTAAGGTCATTGAAAAAGTATATGTCTAGACCATAGACCGTAAGGTCTAGACAGATAGATAGATACATAAATAAATAAATAAATAAAGAAATAAATAAATAAATAAATAAATAAATAAAAACAGACTGGGAAACAAATGAAATTGCTTTTGGGGCGTCTTCTGCGCGATGACGTCACCTGCGTGATGACATCCTTGCTATCACAGGGTTGTTTTGGAGGAAGTTAAAGCAGATCCCGAAACAGAATAAGAAAAAAGACCCGTCATTAAACAGGGGGGCAATAACGGCTACAGCACCCGTATCGGTATCTCCGATTCCGGATTAGTTCACTCATACACTAGCCTAAATGATACAGTGCTTCGTCAGTCACAGGAGCTGAAGTTATTGTTTGTTTTCTTCATAAACATCAGGCTTGTGTGTAAGGGCACGGTAGCAGTTTAGCTCAAAGGCTACACCACAGCACTAATACAGACTGATACCCGCTATATCTCCTGCTTTATAAACCAGGTGAGTTATAAAAATCAATATGTATGCTTGCACATGTTCAATTCAGAGACTGCTCGTGGATTCGTTATAAAAAGATGGTGTGATTAACATGAAAGCTAACTGACGTTAGCAAACGAGCTCATTTTGTATGCAGTTATAGGACACGGAGGTGATTCAATCATGATTTCTCTCTGTGTATGAGCTTTCTTTCTGGTTAAAATCAGTCATTTTCACACGCTGTGATGTTGATCTGTCGGTTTTCAGGCCCTGAATAATCTGCTGTTTCCAGTTCTCCTGACAGTCGCGTTGGATTGTGTCCTTTTACAGTTACAGTTTATTTAAAACGCCTCACTTCTCAAATCGTTGTCTTTAGCTAATATACTTAAGGAGACATTTTATTCAGTGTCACTAACATAATAACAATCGATCAGATGTGGACTTTACAGCGCTGTCTTGCTTTTATATGAAATCAGGTGATTGCACAACCAGCAAAAGCATCAAATACATTCACTTTCTGCTTATGTTTACCACACACTGAAACAGCTGTTGAGTATTGCGAAACTAGCCATTTTAAATAAAGAACCAGCTACTATTAGGCTAAGGCCTCATTAAACTAAAACCAGACGCGTTCAGTGTCAGTATATAAGAAACAAGACTTGATTATTTGTTGAAATGGATAGCATTCTGCTGTTCTCGTGCATGCTAAAGGAAAGTGCTCTACCATGTGATCCGACTTTATCGAGTGTCATGGGTTCCAGATTAAATATGGAGTCGTAAAACTGTTGCCAGTCGTGGGCTGTGTCTCAAAATCTACCGAGCTGCCTATCTAGACAGTTCAGAATAGTATACTCCTCATACTATTTATATGCAGTACAAACTAGTATCTAATCTGTGCAAACATTTTCTCCATGAATATAACTTAGTACACCAGTGCCTTATGAAGCACAGCTTAAACAGAAGTCACTTTCCAACCAAGAAGCTTCAGTTGGTCATTATGGCAAATTTGCACACAGTTTGCAATCATAGTTGCATGCATTCTCATTCAAATGACTGGATATCACCAGTGAATAATAGCCAAACAATGCTAAATGTAACCAAACCACACTGTAAATGCTCTA
The DNA here is from genome assembly GCF_023724105.1 of Carassius gibelio. NCBI lineage: Eukaryota > Metazoa > Chordata > Actinopteri > Cypriniformes > Cyprinidae > Carassius > Carassius gibelio. The sequence continues at coordinate 14,732,508 of NC_068381.1, forward strand.
AAGTAGTTTTTTGGTTAATTCAGTTTTGCAGTTGTTGTTAATACATCATAGGAATAATAGGGTCATGCTGACCTGACGGATGTACAATAGAATGGCTAACAATGTATTTACAGTACAATATAAAGCTGCAGCCACATTTACTATAACAACTTTTACATTTTCTATAGGAATCCAGGAATTTCAAATGAGGCCGGAAGATTTTCCCACTCAGATTTTGCATGTGTGAAAAGTTGTGATTTAAAACATTTCATCTTGCATAATACATTTTTGTCACATTGAATGTTTCTAAAAACAGTAGGTTGTGAATTAGAATGGTGCACATGCCTTTGATGCTCAGAAAGGCAGTCTAGGTGCTGGTAGACTGTTATGTTTTACTTTCATGAAGATGAACCCTAAAGAAGCTTAAATACTTTATAGTGATTTTATGTGTTATATGGGCTGGCCAAGCTTCATGTGAGATTACTTCATTTCAACCCTAGAGTTGAAACACTAAACGATCAGAGAAAAGACATGAGCAATTTTTCAATATCTTGGTTATTTTCAAGTGTTTTCATATCTTTCTTTAGTTTATTGGCGATTGCTTTTCTTCTTAATGGTTGTGTAGTATTACAGATTTACGATGTGATATACCACAATGTCTTTTAAGAGACAGCAAGTGTTCCATGTAGGTGACTTTAAGTTATGATGTTTGTGTGGAGGAGCTCTTCAGGCTACTTGTGGATTCTTCTCGACCGTGATGAGGGGTTTTCACCTTAACTTTTTAGTATTTGCTACTACGGTACATTTATTGTTAATGTCGGATCAGACGAGTAATAAGTAATATCTGTTGGCTTTTGATCTGTATGTTTATATTCAAATTTTGACAGTAATGAAAATGAGGCTGTTAGAAATATAAGTACAGTGTGTTCAGTGGATTGTTCTGTTGTTTAACAACTTACTGATTGTTCAACTGACATGACATGGAAAGCCTTGATTCATAATGACATTCTAAAAACATGTTCTGAGTTTTCAAAATCTATCCTAATAGACATTTGTGGACATGCCCAAGACAGCCCAACCCTGCAGCTGGATGCTGTTGTCACTGCAAAATGAAGGACTAATTACATAATCCACTCCACATTTGATTTTATCTGCCTGATTTCAGCTCAGCTGTTACATAATATGAAAACAAGCAGTTAAAGGGTACTGATAAGTCTCTAAGTTTCAAATTGCCTGATTATAACCCACTTGAATCTATGATCATACCATGTCAGTGGTTTAGAAAGAGCTGAATGTTAAAGCTGATTTCTGAAACCGCACACTATATCCCCTCAGTAAGACTCCTGATATTGCAGTTAGATAGGCAGGTTTACATTGTCTGCACATAATATCTTACTGAGGTATTCTTTCCATCTGAATGTTTGCATCCGTGTTCTGTCGCCAGTTTGAAACTATTGTTTGCTTTTGTATAAGTCTGGAGACTGATTTAGATCAAGAAAGTCAAATAAACCATATAAGCCGATAAGATGAACATTTTTGAGATAAAGGCTGAAAAGAAACATCCAACCTTATCAAACTGTGCCATGGTTTCAACTGATGTCATACCATTTTGTAATATATCTCAGTTCACCCAACCCTTGTTGAATATAATTATATATTTTAGTAGTGATAGTCTTTTTTTGTTTTATGTATTAATATCAGCTACCATTGGTCATTTAGTTTTTAATTTTGATTACACTGCCATCATCAAACACTAAGTGTTTTTTTTTTTTTTAATGGTTAGAATTTAATCATTAAAATATAATCTGAAAACGAATATCCATTTTTCGTACTGTACATTGTAATATTGTGATGCCTAGATTCAGTTGTAGCATTTAATAATTATTTATTAAGTGATTTTTAGCCTTTAGTATTTAATTTGTTAAGACAAAATAGTATTGATTTTTAATATTGTCCATTTAGTAGTTATCACCCATAACAAGGAAATCGATTACTTTAATTACCGTATTTTTCGGACTATAAGTTGCACCTAAGTATAAGTCGCATCAGTCCAAAAATACGTCACGACGAGGAAAAATGCATATATAAATTGCACTGGACTATAAGTCGCATTTATTTAGAAGCAAGAAACAAGAGAAAACATTACCGTCTACAACCGCGAGAGGCACTGAGCAGCATAGAGCGCCCTCTCGCGGCTGAAGATGGTAATGTTTTCTCTTGGTTAATTTCTCTCGGTTCATGTCAAATTGATTTTGATAAGTCGCACCTGACTATAAGTCGCAGGACCAGCCAAACTATGAAAAAAAGTGTGACTTATAGTCCGGAAAATACTGTAATTAAGTATGTAAATAAAGTTGCCACCATAATTTATGATCGCTCCATGCTCTGCCATTCAAATGTTGTGTATTTCTACAACAATGCACCATGTGACCTAAGACCCTCTGCTAATGGCAGCTAGTTTTTTGGTCATGGTGATGTACTTCCTAAAGTGTTTAGCAGTGATCCATGCCCTCACTTTTATTGTCTGGATAAACGGCAGTACCTCAGCAGATGGATCAGTATTGATTGAAAGATGGAGGAGCGTTTAGTAAACAGCACGTTCAAGCCCTGCTCTTAAAAAGGGAAGTCTGTGTGTTTAACGGTAGGCAGGCAACAGTACATGTAGTCTGTGAGAGTGCGTTTCTCGTGACTTTGGTAGTAAGAGTGCACATGACCAATTTGAGAGTGCAAGCAGGATCATGGGTTCTGTCATTGAAACAAAAAAGGTCTTTCTAGCACACTTGGAGTGGGAAAACACAATCAAAAGAGTGATTGTGGTTGTAGCTATAGCAGTTAGCTTACTACATACTACAAGGCTCCTGTCCTGAATATACGCCTGTTTGAGTACAACCAGTTTTGGTTTCACTTCCTTTTTTATTCATATGATTTGTGTTATTGAAATTATGATTGAAATCTTCCTACTCTGTGCTTTCTCCTCCGCAGCGGTGACACTATGACCTCAAGGAAGAAAGTTCTTCTGAAGGTGATCATCCTTGGAGACTCCGGGTGAGTTTCCACATTCAGCACAGTGTCCTGTAATAAAGTCGAGGTTTCTGCCGCTTTCATTTAGTTCTTAAAGGGATTGTTCACTTAAAAACGTCGAATCCACCATTATTTACTCACCATCACGTTGTTCCAAACCTGCATGTTTTTTTTTTTTGTTTTTTTTTTTATATATACACAAACAAATATATTTTAAAGAATTTGGAACCAAACAGTTGACGGTAGCCATTGACTCCATAATATTTAGGTCAGTGAATTTAGATTTTTGGGTAAACTGTCCCTTACATTTACATTTTAGAGCATTCTGTTAGATATGAGTAGTCGTGTTCATAGATTAAAGAGTCAAATCGATTTTAACTCGACACATAATTTCTTGCAGGATATTAAGTGGTGATGCTGCTAAATATAAAGCACCATTAAAAAAAAAAAAGGAAATTGTGTGAAGTTTTGTTCCTAAAAGGGTGCAGAAAAATAATAGTAGTACAAATAAAAAAAAGTAAATAGGCAAATTTCTCACTGTATCAGAACAAACATCTGACTTACTCACTCGTTGGATGTTTATTTGACAAAAATAAAAATCTACATTCACAAAGTTTTATTGTTATAAATGTAAAAGGTTTGGGGTCTGTAAAATATTTCAAATGGTTTTGACAGAAGTCTTTTATACTGATTAAGTCTGGATTTATTTGATCAAAAGTACAGTAAAAACAAATGTAAAATATGCATACAATTAATTAATTAACAATTAGTTACCTGCCATGCTTAGAGGACGTCTTATTTTTAAATTGTATTTAAAAATGTATTAAACTAGATAATTGAAAGATGAATCAAACTGCATTAATTGGACTATTAATTTAAGGCAGGAGGGTGAACAGTTGCCATTGAGTGCAAAATGAACTGCGTTCCATAGAGTCATATACTTTTAGATGTTAGAGTATCGAAATGTTTGAACATACCCTATAAATACACCGCTATAAAAACATTCAGTAACACCCTACCAGTGCACTGTTTGACTAACAATATAAAAATATATTTATATGATTCTTCACACACCGGGCATTTAAACCACCCAAATTCAAAACCTCCAAAAAGCCTTTCATTTCCTTTGAATGTCTTACGAGCTTTCCAGATGGGAAAGTTTGTGGCTGGAATGTAGATTATCATTCAAATAGTTTCAGATTTTGTTATGGTCTACATTATTAGTGTTCATATAGTTCATTTTGCATGACTCATAGTCGTGCACAGTCACAAATAGATGTGTTAGTTCTCCTTTTACTCTGCCAGGTACTGATTTAAACATTGTTTTGTCTAAACAGGGTTGGGAAGACATCTCTGATGAACCAGTATGTGAATAAGAAGTTCAGTAATCAGTACAAAGCTACTATAGGAGCAGATTTCCTGACAAAAGAAGTGATGGTTGATGACCGACTTGTCACAATGCAGGTAGAGATGCTTTGAAATAAAAAAAATTAAAGCATCTGAAGCATTTTTCTTTTCCCCATACGAATGCTTGTTATCTCATTACTTCAGCTAGCTTTAAAAATTTTTTTCTTTCAGATATGGGACACAGCAGGTCAAGAGCGGTTCCAGTCTCTGGGAGTAGCTTTCTACCGCGGTGCCGACTGCTGTGTGCTGGTGTTCGACGTCACTGCCCCAAACACCTTCAAGACACTGGACAGCTGGAGGGATGAGTTCCTGATCCAGGCCAGCCCACGGGACCCAGAGAACTTCCCTTTTGTGGTGCTGGGCAACAAAATCGATCTGGAGAATAGGCAGGTGGGTGCAGTGAGTCATGTCATGAGGGGCTGCAGGGGTTCTCTATATGACATCGAGGTTTTAGCATGTTGGTCGTACCACATCATTTTAATTTGATTTGAAAATTAGCTTTTTTTTTTTTTCTTTTTTTTTTTTTGAATTAAAGCATTTTTGTAATTTTCTTTAATTTAAATATCAATAAAATTTTATGACAAACTATTTAGTTTTTTACCGGTTTATTTTAAACATGCTTTTTTCTTCATGTTTATATCAAGAATTTAATAACAGTTTTGAAAATAAAATAAAGCGCCCATATTATGCCATTTTTAATGTTTTTTGTTTTGTTTTTGAAGTCTACTACAATAGGTTTACATGCATGCGAGGTCAAAAAAAATGCTTTAGTTTTCCAAAATATGCATTTAATATCACCTCATTTTCCAACAATTCGATCGATTCAGTCCTAAGATTCAGTCTCTCTAAACCCTCTCCTTTCCATGATCCTACTCTGCTCTGATTGGTCAGATGGCCCGGTCTGTTGTGATAGTATTCTGGGCCCTGATCCATCTTTCAAGAGCAAGTGTTTGAATCCTGCGTTGAACTCCCCGAGATTAGAGAAGCTCATCATTAACGGTGCTGTTTTTACGCTTTTGACTCTACTAAAGCATAAAAATACCATAACATGTTTGCAGATATTTAAAAAAGATGCTAAGTTAACATGTTTATCTGAAAAACAATGCTACAGTCAGTTAATATTTTTTGAAAAATGTGCGTTCTGGGCCGGAATATCGGCCTCTGTTTTGGTTTGTGAAACCTGCCCACTTCCAGTTTACTCAGTTGTATTTCGGCAGCCTGGTTAAACACAGCGTATTTCATTTAATTCATCATAAAGTGCACTCAATCCTGTTGGTCTTGTCAATCTGGCAACCTGTGAGTGCATCAAGTCTGAGGAGGAGGGACCGGGTAAAAAAAGGCTGTCCAATATTTTGAATTTGGACTGCAATACCTAGTTCAACCACTCGGTGTCAATCCTACATACAGCACCTTTAAAATGACAGGAACCAAGAAGACTGGGGTTGTTCTGCTGTGTTACTGTGGAGAAAATGAATTTTAACTACTGATTCTTTGCAGCCTCTTGATTTGGAAGTAAATAAAATAAATGTACTTTCACAGCATAGTACACACCCTCTTCTCGACATGAACAAGCTACAGTTTGTTCGTAAACGACGACTCGTTTAGGCTTTTCAGAGTCGATTCTTTCTTTTGAGAGACAATAACTTTATTTATCGCACTTTCGGCTTTATGACTGCAGATAATTTACATTACATTACATTAACAATAAATAATAGATCTGTACAAAAAATCATTTTACCCACGTACATATAGAAGCATGTGTATATATATTACAAGATCAGGTCACATTCTAAGAGGCCAAGGAAGCTAATTTAGGACCAGCTGCAATCTCTCCATATCCTTGTAAAGTGTCTTGGAGAGGTTTTAAGTAACTGAACTTCCAGTGAATGACACTTCAAATAACTTGTTCTGGAGAGGACCTATGTTTTTCCATCTAGCAGCCACAAAAATAGAATTCTGTTGTTGTTGTTATTGTTCTTGTAACATTATAAATGTCTTTACTGTAACGTATGATCAATTTAATGTTGTCTTACTGATCCAAACTATGAAACTGTTGTGTACATTGAAGGGCCTCAGCAATACTGCCTAGTAACATAGTGCAGACTTTCCCATGGGCAAACACCGTTCACTTTCTCTCATTTTAAATATAATCATGTACCTATAACCTTAACTGCAGTCTTTATGAATTTCACATTTTTGTTCTTTCATATTTTTCACCCTCAGGTAACAACCAAGCGGGCACAGGCTTGGTGTCAGAGTAAGAACAACATCCCGTACTTTGAGACCAGTGCAAAGGAGGCCATCAATGTAGAGCAGGCTTTCCAGACCATCGCACGCAATGCACTCAAACAGGTATGTTTGTTGAAATTATGTGTTGTTGCGTCAGGTGTGGAAACGAAGTGATGTAGCCCAAAGTATACTTAAAGGATAGTTCATCCAAAAATGAAAATTACCCCATGATTTACTAAACCTCAAACCATCCTAGGTGTATATGACTCTCTTCTTTTAGACAAATACAATCAGAGTAATATTAAGAAATGTTCTGGCTCTTTCAAGTATTATAATGGCAGTGAATAGTGGTCAAACTTTTTTGAAGCCCAAAAAAGGCCATCCATTTATCATAAAAAGTGCTCCACGTGGTTCCGGGGGCGGTAAATAAAAATCTTCTGAAACGCATTTATGGCGTTATTTTTTTTTTGTCAAAAGTTATGAGCGTGTAAGACATGCTCATGAGCACATTGTTATTTCACACGCGCAAAAATGAACCTTCAGCTGGCATGATAAAAGTACTCGCACACAAATTCAACAACCGAGAGGTGTACATGTAGCTGCGAGCGAGTGCCTGGCATACTCTCATAGGTTAACTCTGCTTGTACAGTGGAATCCTGCTCGCGCGCAGCGGGCTTCTGCTCGCGCAGTGGATTTCTGCTCGCTCAGCTGATTTCTGCTCCCTCAAGTCTACATGACTTTTGACAATTTGGGGGTGGAAACCAAGGAGTGACTCTCTTATGATTGGTCAATTTCACACAGGGACATCCTTGTACCTTGATTGACAGCTCTTATTACAGGAAGCACGGAGTTGGGTTAAGTTACCACCGAAGAAGAGTGGGAATGAATTAGAATGAGTTTTCTAATATACATAAAATGTCTCTGCACATATAAAATGCTGCGCAGATCATAGTTAAATCAATTACCATCAATGAATATATTAGCGAACGATGAAGCCTACGTTTTGTTAAGTAAGTCAACATTGCGAGAAATAAATTCAAAATTATGAGACAAAACAGAAACCTTAATTACGAGACAAACTCGCAATTGCAAAAAAAAGAAAACAAAAAAAAGTTAATTGTGAGGAAAGATCAGTTACATTTTACAGTTTATTTATTAATTTTATTTTTATTTTGTGGAGGAAACAAGTTATTAAATTAGAGTGTGTTTTTTTTTTTTTACTACCGTAGTTTGTTGTTGTTTCGCCTCACATCGATTTCTTTTTCGACTTAGAAATGGTGAGCAGTGTTGCCACCTTGTGGACAAACAAATTATTGTGAAAAATCTTATGCACGATTAAAAAAAAAATAACTTGACAGTGCACATAATATGCTAAAGATGAAATCTGCATCATATGTACAGGAGATTATACTACGACAACGTCATCCTCTGGAACACCACTCTCTAATGAATGCGTATGGCGTTATTTTTTAGTCAAAAGTTATGAGCATGTAAGACATGCTCACGAGCACATTGTTTAAATCTTAAATTCAGACTTTTTTTCCTCGGAGTTCTGAGTTTACATCTTAAAATTCTATTTTTTTTCCTCTGAGTTTGTCACAATATTTTTTTTTTTTTTTGAATAAAAAATAGAAACGTTAACAGAGTTTTTCTCACAATTGTGAGAATTCTGTGTTTATATCCTTCAATTCTGACTTTCTCCTCTGAATTATATATATCTTACAGTTCTATGTTCATATCTGTAAAGTTTGTTTATAACTCACAATTGAGACTCTGAGAAACATAAGTGGCAAGGATGCATCTTTTTAGTTCCCGTGTCGAGTGCCTGTGTTGGTGTACACTATCAAATGAGTATACTTTGAAAAGTGTGTTTGGCTGGACGCATACACTGTGTTTGCATCAAAACTGAAGTATGCTTTGCACTTAACTGTGGCCCTTTTTTACTTTGTAGGAAACCGAAGTGGAGTTATACAACGAGTTCCCTGAGCCAATTAAACTAGACCGGAACGATAGAGCCAAGCCATCAGCAGAGTCTTGTAGCTGCTGAGGACCTCCAGGGGGCGCAGCGTTTCACCCGCAGCCTCTCTGGCCCAGTCTCTGCCTCACTCCCTCTCTCTCATGCGTCCTCTCTTTCACCCGATCTACATCTCCTTCCCTCCCCTTAACCCTATAATCACTGGCCTTTGTAGATGAGCAGACTGCCTGTCCTTCAGTATCCTACACCGTTCGCATTCACAGCCTTAGTCACGACACAACACACACACCCACATATGCTCAAGAAGCTCAATCTGACACCCGTTTTCGTCCACCGGTTCTGCAGAACTGACGCCTCACCCACATAAAAAGTCCTACTGGAACTCTTCACAACACTTGAATGGCTCTTGAGATTTTCTTTTTATATGATCCAGCCCTGCAGTGCAGTTGTAATACATGTGATGTGAAACGCTGAAAGATGGGAAGTGTACATTGGTACCAGAACTCCCCGCCATGTTCAACTGCTTCATCATTCTGCTTGAAATAAAATGGCGACCTGACGTAAAGCATGCTACATTTGCATCTTAGAATCTTGAACCCAAAAAAATAAAAAATAACGCTCCTAAGTTTGTGAAGTCCCGAAGCACTGGAGGTCTAACACTGCCCCCACTGTTACATCTGACAACTGCAGTCAATTAATCCAGTGTACGCCCAATTAAAATGGAACACAAAAACACGAATAGCAAACCATGCAATGGGGAAATTTAGATATTACATCTAAATGATCTACAATTCATACTATTATGACCATTAGTATTTATGTGTATTTTTATATCATCTATCCTCATGACAGCATGACCGAATCACCGCGAGTCTGCCATGAACAAGTAGTGGCGTAGGCCATCTCTTGTCGTTTTTTTTTTTTTTATATATATTTTGCCCAGACTCTACCAGTAGCTCAGGATGGTAGACAATTTAAGTGCTCAATATCACTTGGATCTTTCCCTGTCTGTATGTTCATTATTATTGTAATTATTTGTATTATTATCTGTTGCATTACATACCAATAAACTCAACTAGACAACATTGGGGGAAAACTGAATTGTTCATGTAATGAAACAAAATGCACAGCATATACATTGTTCAAGATAAATGTATTTCAAAGTAATGGAAATAAAATTAAGTTGTTGAATAAAACTGCAGTACATTGTGTGTTCGCTGTATACTTCTTGAGAAGTGATAACTTGGACTATTTGAAATGAACGAATGAAATGTGTCCACAAATCAACTATTATTAACTAATTATAAATTACATGAATTTTTACTTTTTTATCATCTAATCATAAAAAAGGAACAATGTTAAATGCACACTACTACACATTGAATACTTGTCAAATGAGCACTTAACTGTCTTAAAGAAATTCACCCAAACGTTTTAGTTTGCTGAAACTGTACTCGACCTCAGAGTAGACCACCCAAGATGCAGATGTCTTTGTTCTTCGTGGAAAGAAGATATTTGGAGAAATTTAGCATTAAATCACTTGCTCACCAATGGATGCTTTGCAGTGAATGGGTGCCGTCAGAATTAGTGAGCAAAATTTCTACAAATCTGTTTTGATGAATAAACATTATCTCCCTCTTGGATGTAGGTTTTCAAATATTTTCCCTTTTTGAGTGAACTGCTACTTCAACAAACATTTTTAGCCAACCACAAACCTTTAAAATGTAGTTTATGTACAGTATATACAAATTTCTAAAGCAGTTAAATAAACCATTTCAGTATGTGGAAATGATTACAGAAGTGCCAATATTCTCCACTGATGTATGTACAGAATATACACTGTTGGACCTTGTTAAAGGACAGATGAATAAACTAGTGTAAAAAGTTGTTTTAAGTGCATATCTTTTCTCAAAATGACCAATAGTTTCACCTTCTTGACTGTGGGCTCTACAGGCTGCAGAAACTCTGGAGAGTTGTTGACCAATGAGGAGACTGGGTGAAAGGTCAAGGAGGAATTTGGATGTATTTCATGGCTTCCAGTGACTTTACTTCTCCAATGTCCAGCCAGTGTCTTACCTCATCCTCACCGTTAATGTTAAAAACCAAATCCCCTATGGAAGAAAAATGATTTTTACCAGTATTTGTCGGTGTCTCCATCCTTCCATTAGGGCCGTGTTGTTGTCCCATCCGGTCTCGATAGTTAGCCGCATGACTGAGCTCATTCGCCGCAAGGGTGCAAGCCGTTCCATACACTCTGGCACACACCAAATCTGCTTGACCTCACCACAAATTAAAGGGTACATTACATACTTAATGCTTTAAACAAATTAAGATATTGCTGTGATTTTGCATTTTTCATTCAAAAGAATACAAACACTGTAATGTTTTCTTATAATAATTGTGGTGAATTTTAACTATTGTATATTACATTTAAAATGCATATATTCTTATTATTTTTATCCACAAATGCAAAAAAACTTCTTATTTTAAAATAGAATTAGGTCAGTACCTTTAAAATTAACCAGAAATGACAAAGCTGTAAATTTACTGTACATTACAGCAAAGCCTTCAAGCTGTCTCCTTTGATTAGTTGATTTACAAAACACAACATTTATGCTATTTGCTTGGCAAGATGCTGAAACATAAATATATTAATAAAAAGAACAAAGGAAAAGGAAAATATAAATTTGTATTTTTATTATATGTATATTTTAAATATTCATGTTTATCTTAGTATTTGATTTAATTTGCCATGATGGGTTTACTTAGTTAGCTTTGGTTGTGTTCATTGTTTTTTTTTTGTTTTTTTTACGCACCAGTACATTTCTGCCAATCGGTTCTTTCAAACAGTTTGAAAAACGTTTGCGTTAGAATGTAAAACGTCATCGCCCGGCCTCCTGTCAAGACAGCCCTCACAACACTTCAAATCAAATCTTTGCATACAGAAGAGAAATTAGATGACGAACACCAGTCTATTATTAATTTATCAAATTTTGTTTTTATTTTCAAACACAAAAAAGTTCACAAAATGTCAGAATCATACAACTAAATTAAACATGGACAAATAAATGACAACATGGATTTATAATCTCGATATTACCAATGTACAATGCCTTTATAAAAACTTTTATTTACTTTCAATCGTATAAAAACTCAAAATACTGTGTTCTTGCTCTACCCCATGTAGTAACAAAAGTCTATCTACAACACTACGAGAATAAATAGTTCACCCACATCATTTCCTCACCCTCATGTTGTTCCTCTATGACCTTCTTTCTTTCTTTGGAACATAAAAGAAGAAATGCCTGTGTTTTTATCCATGCAATGGCCAAAACTATTCAGTGACCAACATTCTTCAAAATATCTTCTTTTATGCTCAACAGAATAAAGTCAGTGATACTGGATCAGAACGACAAAGTTTCATTTTAGGGTCAATTATTCCTTTAACCATTTCAAACCATTGTGTTTATCAGTTGCATTTGGGAGCTGTACAGAAATGCCAAAAAAAAAAAAAGAAAGAGTAAACTCAAAGTGCCATACATCTGGCATCAACAATGTCAATTCAGTGGCACATGAATCCCATAGTGTCTAACATTTATCACAACTAGTCATGTCATGCATTACTTTGGACAACGTAACCAAACGTATGAACATTATATTAAATGTTTGTTTACATGTTCTTCAGGTTCTCTGGATGTTGAAGCTGTCTTTATGAAGTGTCCATAGATAAACATAAAAAAAAAAAAAAAACACATTATAGCTGCCGGTCATATTTATCCATCTAAGAGTTTGAGAATGCTTTCTCTCTCTTTCAAAGCTTTCCAGGCCTGATCTTTCTCTTTTTTAGTTGGCGTGCGTTTCTTTTGCCTGGCTGCCATGATGCGACGGAAGGCCTCCATAACCTCGTTGTCAGCCACTCGAACCCGCTGTCGAAGCTCCTGTTTCCGCATCTCTTCCCGTGCCAACCTGCAGGAACAGGGTGAAAAGTTAAGATTTGACTCCCCCTAACTCACACGAAGCCTAGTGTCTAACAAAGCAAACTATAACAGCAGATATATATATATATCTGCTGTTATAGTTAGCTTAGAGGGGACATGGGTACATCTAAAAATACACACTCGATCTGACTAAAACTATAGAAAAGAAAATCATAACTTGTCACATCAAGCTGCTCCCCTCTAACTCTCTGAATGATTGCAAGCGTATCTTCATGAGCCAGAACTTTCATCTGGATCTGAGACACTTTCAGTGAGACTCACTTGAGCAGCTCCTGTTTGCGCGAGCGGTTGTGGGCAGTCAGAGCTTTGAGTTCAGCTTGTCTTTTCTGCAACTCAGCCAGCACCTCGTCTTCAGACTCTCCTCCGACACCTTGCCTCTCATCAGAGTCCAGCAGCCCCTGAGACACCAGCTCCTCTCTTATACGAGCCTCCAGAGAGCGTGTGTGAGGCACACTGGGAACAACAGAACAAGAGAAAATTACTAAAAACTGAATCGATTTACTTTATTGATGCACACATTTTTTAAATCCAAGAAAAATTGTATTTACAAAATGTCATTCCTCTGTCTGCCTCTGTCATCCTTTTGAATGATGACTACTGAATCATGTTTACCAATAGCTAGTTATCATATATTCTGCTCTACTTTTCACCATCCAATCCTGATGTATGAGATCCATGTTTTTCCCCGTTACTGAATATCCAGTTCACTCAAAAATGCATCAAATTACAGAAATAAAATGAGTTGTGAGTGCTGATTCATGTTGAATATAAAAAGTGAAAGATGGAAAAATGAAGGCTGCTAATTTAGCTAAAAATTATACAATAAAAAGTTCCTGCTTTCGACAAAGCATAACAAAATAAATCTGAATGTTTCGAGTTTCAGAATGAGTGTTGAGAGGTGTTAAAGAAAGAGTATTTTTAACTCGACATTTAGAGCTTGTGGCAAGATGCTCAAAATACAGTGCCAAAAAAAACAAACAAGTAGTTCTGGCACAACTTGATAAGCAAGAATACATTTGAAAGATCAAAAGTGACAGTGAAGATTCATAATGTTTAATAATTTATGGTGTTATAAAATTTATAATGTTAAAAAATATTTCTTTTTCAAATGAATTATATTTTTAACTTTCAATTCATCAAGAAATACTTAAAAAAAAAAAAGTATAATACATTATACACACACACACACATACATATACATATACATTTCACAATATTACTGTTTTTATTGTATTGTGGAGGTCATAAGAGATGCATTTCAAAAGCATTTAAAAATATACTTACCAACCCTTAACTTCTGAATAGTCTAAATACACAAGTAAACATCAATAACTGACTAAATCATAAGATATAACTCATATAAATAAAGGATTTACCTGAAGGCTTTACCCTGGCTACGAGGTGATGTCCCAGCCCCATCCTCCTTCCCTGGAATGTCTGGAATGGGGGAATCCTCCATAGGGGATATGATGTTTTCCTACAAACATGAAAAAGGATATGAATAAAACATAAGCTGTGCTGAATAAAGGTTGCACAATAGAAGTACTTATTTTAGCAAAATGATGAGTCACTGGCCTCAACAAGTGCTTGCAGCAGCCGCTGAGTAAGAGGGCCAAATGGACAGCCGTCCTCAGGAGGTTCATGCTGAGACTCTGATTTCTTCAGTAGGGCGTCTACATCTGCCCAAACCAGAATAATAGCAGATAAAAGATAAGACACAACAACAAATGACAATGTTGCAACTGAAATCAAGATATGTCTTAAATGGCACCGTTACCTTTAGCATCCAGTTCAGAGAGAGGACCAACCATGTTTTTTTTCTTGTCATTGGCTCTTGCCCCCTCTCTTTGCTCCTCTAACAGGTCCTCTTGAGCCCAGCGTTGGGAATAGTGCTTTCCGAGAGCTGGAATCTGCAAAGAAAACCAACAGCCATTTAACACGCACTTTTCTGTATGTAGAAATAATTAAAACAAAGGACAGAGAAAGCTGCAGTTATATGGAGCATGATCTGGTTTCTAAAAGATGTTTACCTTGTAGTATTCAGCTTCATCTTCAGGAGGTTTGAGCAGCTCTTCCAGAACTCGGATCTCTTCATTTGTAATGTCTGCACAGTAAGGCTCCACCGAAGCCCAGAATCTGTTTTACACACATATAGAACCACAGAAATGCAATATTTCAGAAGTTTGGGGCGAGTAATTTTTTTTTTTTTTTTTTTTTTTTTAAGTATCTTATGCCCAACAATTGGCATTTATTTGAACAAAAATCAGTAAAAATGTTAATGCTGTGAAATATAAAATTTCTACAGTATTACAAAAACTTATTTCCATTTGAATAAATTTAAAAATTTAATTTATTCCTATAATGGCAAAGCTGAATATTAGCAGCCATTACTCCAGTCTTTTGTGTCCGATGATCCATTTCTTCTTATATTATCAATATTAAAAATAGTGCTAGTGTTTTATGTAATTTTATTTAATAATATTCATTTTGTTTATATATATTTGTTATCTTTCTTGATATTTTTGTGGAAACCAAGATATATTTGTTTAGGATTCTTTGAAGAATGAAAAGTTCAAAAGAACAGTATTTATTTAAAAAAAAAGAAACCTTTTGAAAATGACTGTACTATAAATGTCTTTATTGTCAATTTTTCAATTTTTTTTGAAATTTCAGCCTTGGACCTGTATAAAAATGTATAAACATAAAAATGACTGGAGAATGACTGAATACTCATAACTTAACTTCTCCTCTGGAATCAATAAAGTATGAAATGAAAAAGTATAGATATTTAATTTAAACAGTTTAATTTAACATCTAGTAGTCTATATTCCTATAATAAATATACATTACGTATCACAGAACAAAACATTCAGTTGCAGCAAACCTGTTGGGAGCATCATTTTTAGGGGTGCGGGGTATATCTTGGGGGTCGACGTCGAATTCAAACTCCTGGACCTTGGTCTGTATGTTCTTAGACTTCGGTCTACCTGGCCCAGGTCCCGGACCATGACTTCCCTTTCCATCAAGCTTCTGTTTTTTGGGCTTGGAATGACGAGAAGAGGCTGCAAGATCTGGATCCTTCCCTAATTTCAGAAACCTTTTGTCCCCTTTTTTGTCCTGCCAGTCTGTAAGTATCTGTTTCAGAGAGTAAGCATGAATAATTTTAGGTATAGTCAGTAGGTGGCAGAAAGACAAATAGCAAAAGACTGCCCACCTGTCTCTGTTCTTCCAGCGCTCTGAGACGTCGACTCGCAGAGGAGAGCAGTGTTTCCAGTTCCAGCTGAAGCGTGTCCAGCTCTTCAATGCCAATGCCGTCATCTTCTGAGCGGCTGAGCACTGCTGTGTAGCGTGGACATACTTTCACATGGTCCACAGGTTTGAAATCATAGTACTTCAGAGGGGGGCAGTCCTTCAGTTCACTCATCTTCTCATTGACAAGAATCCTATGTCTGAAGAAGAAGAAGAAGAAAAAGAAAAAAAGTGTGTGTGTGTGTGTGTGTGTGTGTATGTATGTATATAAATATAAATATATATATATATATATATATATATATATATATATATATATATATATATATATAAGGGTTGTGTGATAGTGTGAGGCGTCCAAAATGGTTTGATAAATTCCTCACTATTAATGAACAACAGACTGTAAATGATTTTGCTCAGGTGGTCAAAGCAAACAGTTACTCAGAAAGAAATTGCAAACAAACCTAGAACAGATGTACTGCTATAGATGTTATTCATAAGGTTTACATATGAAAATTTTAATGTTTTATGCATTGCACCACTGTGATGTCCTTACTCTGTTATGTAATAGTGATACGATACCTGTGTGAGATAATGAGAGTAACTTAGCCACTGGAAGCTAACGGCTTCATGCTAATTCAGCTGCATGCAGTTTCAAACCACAGGAAACAGGTCGAAACATTTTTCAATAAATATGTATATAACTTGCTATGAAAAGATGTATGTCGACAATTAAATACTAGGTTAAAATATATAACACAACTGAACCCATACAGACATTTATTCATAAAATATTATCATTGTTTACCTCCAATAAAGGAGCATCCATTACTGACTAAACCATCTCAGCTTGGGGGTGGAGACAGCTCACTGCTTAAATTTTAATAACACGAATGCGTATTACAGTGGCTTTAGTATGGCCAATCTATAGTTTATAAACAAATTCTAATTGATATGTATAAACTATCTGCAAACCTGTTTTTTTATATTTCAGATAAATATCCCCACTTGGCAGTTAACATCCCCCACAAAACACCGCAGCGTTCGGAATGGTACATTCCTATCTGAAGCTCGTCCAAACAGTATAATTAAAGATTATTTCTTTTTAGAGACTTGTGTGCTATTTAAAGCCACAAAAGAGATAACGTTTATTTCAACACAGTGATATTTCTAGATCATCACCTTTTTGACTACAAGTGTATTAGACCCGTCGAGTTGTTTGCCATATAAGGAAGAAAAAGCGAATAATGGTCAGATTGCTGCTGGGCTTCACCGTAAACATAGGAACAGATGTGAACTAATAACGGTCGTTTTGGTGTTTGTATTTTTTTTCCTAATTTACACGCTTAAAATAGAACCAGAATAACTTGTATATGAATGGAAATGTATTTAATTATATACCATTCACTCATATAGATTTAAATCATGAGCATATGATAAACACTAATGCACTTCTAATAGGTATATTACGGGAGTGTGAGAACGCAATGAAGGCGTGTTTTCTGATTTCCAGGCGTGGCGTGCGGACTTCCGTCTTCCTCCACAGACCTCATATAAAATGGTAAGAGATTTACATTTCTTAAAGTTGCTGTGGTTGTTAATTTATTGTAGCGCAGGTAATCAAATGACCCGATAAGCAGCATTCGGGTAAACCATTTGCATGCGGTCAGCGAAGTGTTTTTTTTTGGCTCATTTGATCGAGTGATGTTATTTATGCTAGCTGGCTAACATCAGTGATTTTGCAGGCAAAATTCTCTTTTGGGCATTTTGAAAACAATAAATGCGCAGCACACAGCACAGATGCTATATGTAATAAATGACTCGTGTTTAATGCATTTACAACAACTGGTAGTTGTCAGTAAGTGATGTTCAAGCAGATGATTGACACCTCACCACCACAATGATTGACACGTACTCAATGGAGTGGCCAAGCACAAAACCGCTCTTCCACCCACTGACAACCATGTTCCTTTGTGCTTATGATAACTATAAGACACCTTTAAGCTCAGCTCAGTTAAGTTACATAATGAAGTGTTACTTAACTAAATATGGTGCTTTTTGTGTGTAGACGGCAACATTGCGACCCTATCTTAACGCGGTGCGCGCCACTCTTCAAGCAGCCCTGTGTCTGGAGAACTTCTCCTCTCAGGTGGTGGAGAGACACAACAAGCCTGAGGTGGAGGTTAGGTGAGGAACTCATTCACACACCCACGTCCTGCTTATGTGTTGAACATGATGTGTATATGTATGTATGTATGTATGTGTATATGTATGTATGTTACAATACAGGAGTAGCAAAGAGCTTCTGTTGCAGCCTGTGGTCATAAGCCGCAATGAGAAGGAGAAGGTCCTGATCGAGGGCTCCATAAACTCAGTGAGAGTCAGCATCGCTGTCAAGCAGGTACGTAGTTTAGGATGACCTGTGTAAGATCGATTTGTTGTTCTTGCTTTTATCTTCTAAAGACATTTCCTGCTTTTCTCAGGCTGATGAGATCGAGAAGATCCTGTGCCATAAATTTATGAGGTTCATGATGATGCGAGCGGAGAACTTCTTCATCCTGCGGAGGAAACCTGTTGAGGTGAGCTCCGTCGTGAAGAATTACCAAGGCATGAAAAGAGAGATGTAATTCATCCAACCAGAGATGCATCAGTGATGGGAGAAACAAAGTTTTTTGAAACTGTGAATCATTTGAATTAATAGCTTTGCAAAATGATTCACTTTTATGAAGCACTCAAAACACCACACCACACGCTGGGCGAAATAGTGTAAATGCAGCCCACACATGCATAAAAACACCTTTTACAAACCAATTGCAAATGTTTTATTGAATGTGTAATCAGCTAAATGCAATTAACAAATCATCTTATACCATTAAATAAGAAGTGCCTGTATAATAGGTGTAACTGTATTAATTTGTAGGTATTTTTTAGCCGGGCTAAATGAGTTAACACCGTTCCAGAGTAGATACATTAGTGTTAAGAAAACTATGATTAAATATTCATTTTATAATAGAAGAAGAGGGGATTGGAAATCAACTCCTTCAGGACTAAGGGGGAAAAAAAGAATGTTTACGTGATAAACCTTAATGGTTTGAAATGCATAGCTGAATGATGGTGTGCATGTGAAGCATCTAAACTGTTAACATGTTTTCTCAATTCCTCTTTTGTGCTTTTCAGGGCTATGACATCAGCTTCCTCATCACCAACTTCCACACGGAACAGATGTATAAACACAAGCTGGTGGACTTTGTTATCCATTTCATGGAGGAGATCGACAAGGAGATCAGTGAGATGAAGCTGTCGGTCAACGCTCGGGCCCGAATTGTCGCAGAGGAATTCCTCAAGAACGTATGTTTGAGATGTTGCATTTCTATCCTTTTTACAGAGAAGTCTAAACGAAAAGTCATTTTTTTTTAACTCAACTCCTTTTCTATATATTTTTTGTTTAGTTCTGAGGATCCTTCTCTACATTCCTATTACCCACCAGAGATTGGTGTTGCTTTGGTTCTTGCGGATAAAAACTTCCAAAAAATCTCCACAGAGCAAAGGGGAAAGAGTTTAAAAGTTAGCAACCGAGCAAGACGATCTACAGGAACAACTGGCCAGTCCTGCAGCACTATATGCACTCCCCTTCACCTTCTGTTCAAGGTGCTCCTTGTGCCCATGGATATTAACAATTGTACATTTAGTCAAGAATTTATTACTATTGTTTTCTGTTGTTAGGGAAAAAAGAAAACACACAGTCAAGGCAGGTCCTTCAAAGTATTACCTGTAATTAATATTGATGGGCACAGGAATATTGTTGTTGGACTGTATTTTTTTTTTTCTGTTATCTTTTATATACATGTACTCACATGCTTTCATTTTTGTTACAATGGGGGAAAAAAAGGAATCAATTAAATGTTAAAGAGATCATGAGAGAGTAAAAAAAGAAAATGGGTGTTTATATTTTGGCACTGTCAATCTCCAATATTATAACATTACAAAAACCTGTGTGAAAGAAATTCAATAAAAATATATTGTGCTTTCTTTACCCTGTGGGATTTATTTCCAAATTGCATTTTTTCCTCATTTTCTAAATTGCACTTTTTCCTGAGTTTTTACTACTCTTTTTGATTGTGCATTTCTATGCAGTTTTAGTGAGTTCTTTTTATTTATCTGATTTTCTTATTTATCTGAAACGTGTATTGAGCCAAGTTATAACATTGCCAGGTCAGTTGTGTTACTTGTGCACTCTGTGCATAAAATTTGATGAATCATAAAGCTAGACTGAGTACAGAAGTGGATATTGATCTTGCTAGGTAATCAATGGAAAAGTCCTTTTGTGATCCATCATTTTGAGCATCATGTCTTGAAAAGATGGGTAACAGTGGATATTCTGATAGTTCAGAAGTAGTGAATTGTATTTAAACTGTGCCTTCAGCTTTACTCTAGTAGTAGTATCAGTGCAGTGTATTACATTTTTTTTTTTTTTTTAAGGAATAGCTGATCATGGTGTTTACGGCTAATTAATAATTACAGCCAGGTCTATTGGAGCAGGGCTGGAACTGAAGTCTACAGGACAGTAGATCTCCAGGAGCAGGGTTGAAGACTCCTGCTCTAAAGCAATACAAGCCTCAATACGTGCTTCACTGAAAGCTGCCAAATTTCTCGACACACGCTCCAAAGCCTTGGCACAGAACGTAACATCAATAGTGACACATCTTTTGAACTTTAAACTGAAGTACTTTTGATCTTATACATTTCAAATATCCCTAACCCTAACTCAATATTTATATTGTTTAAAATATATAAACTAATAATTAATTGTAATAAATGTGATTGAAAGAGATTTGTATATAAAAACAATATATTATTTAAATGGGTTCTTATAAAAACAAAACATAGTAGTACATCTATCCTTCACAGTTAGCTTTTGAAGTCTATTTAAATTGTTTTATCAGAAACTAGATTTGTCATAGCATAATGTTATCCCAAAATAATTCTTGCCTGTTGAAACCTAAATATATCTTAATAGACTCAAAATAGCGTGCTATCTGCTATGATTTAGGGAAGGCTGATTGCCCATATTCTTGGACTCTTCCCTGCTCACACAATCTTGCACAGATATAGTGCTGGTGAGCCACTGATCGTTAAGTGTGTGTGTGTGTGTGTGTGTGTGTGTGTGTGTGTGTGTGCGTGTGTGTGTGCGTGCGCTTATTTTACATATTTTTGAGTACAGCTGTGAAAATGCAAAAAGTTTTATTTTAGGGTGTGGACTAGGGTTTAGGTTACACTTATATGCAGCTGTACATAAAATATAATAGAAGTATGTGCAATGTTTTAGGTTTAGATTTCTAAGTACACACATATGCAAAGTACTTATTTCAGAAGTATCCATTTACAGTATCAGTCAAAATTGTATTTACATCTTAATTTATATTACTGATTCTGACCTTAAAAAAAAAAAATAATAAAATTAACTTGATCTAAAGGTGTAAACTTAAATTCTAAAGAATGATTTAAATTGTGCCTACATATATTTCTTGTGAATGACTGATTGACTGATTGATTGTAATGGGTGAACTGAACCAGATAGTGAAGGAAAACTGAAAATAAGTGTTTATAGAGGAACTCAATACTTCAGTTGAAATACAAACATCAAACAACAGAGGGCGCAAAACAACCACAGAGTACTGAGGTGATGCACTGTGGGATAGATTTACAATAAAAGCAATAGTAGGACAGTCATATTACTTAATAAAAGCCCATGCGTACACTTAACTGCAATCTTATAAACTGGTCTGTCCATGAGGAAATTAATATTATTATTATTATTATTATTATTAACAGTAAAGTAAAAATTTAATCAAAAAGATTAAAATTTTAAATTAAACAATGTCACCAAAGAAGTTGTTTTTGGTTATGAGGGAAAGATCACCTTGTCCAGTTTCACAAATAACCCAGCTTTAAGGGAATAATTTATGTCGATGTCACAACTTGCAGACTCTTCGGCGATATGAAGGATGCAGTTCTGGTACTCAAGACCAGGGCCGTCGCTAGTGGGGTGAAAGGTGGTGACTATTATAGGGGCCAACCAACTGCCTGAGGCTAGCCTAAAAACAAGGTATGGACAGCTGACCAGCCACTGTTACGAAAGCTTATTTTTAAGCCTTGCTAATTTAAAAATTCAAGAGACTTTAAAGCATTCAAGCAAAAGACACAAGAACTCAACTGAGTACTCACATGCTGTGTTCGGTGCACATGCAAAAGCAGACGTGCGAACACTGCACCGAGCTCTCCTTCATGTCCTCCTGTGCCTGAACAAACAAATACACTTTACAATTTAAGCATGCGACCACAAAAGGGAGTGAAAGAGTTCAATTCAGCACCTGTGCCCTGTTCTGAGCCATGTCTCACAGCCCTTGAACACCAAATTGAGTTTTGCCTCTTCTTGCTCTTGAAATACATAAATAATGTCGAATTGCCATCTGGGTGAGTATCCTCAAAAAAATACTGTTGGTTATGTCTTAAGTGCATGTACAGTTGAGAAAGAAATCAGATGTGTATCATTACATTGGATACATCGTCTGTTAGTGAAGATGCTCTAATAGAGGGGTAGCAACTACTGATAAGCTCAATTTTGCCATCAGGATGCACTAACAGCCTAAAAATGAGTTCAAACAATCAAATTCATATTTAAGATGGGGAATTAATGACAGCAGAATGTCAGGAGGCCAGTTTAATGCCTCATGTAAACAACACTCCTTTTTATAGGTGCCGGTCTAACACTTTATCAGAAGGTTGCTTCTTTTCACGTTGTGAAGTCCGTTTCGTTATACCAAGACTTTTGCACCCGTAAAAGTCAGGGAATGAGCACCCCCTGCTGGCCAGACTTAAACTAACTCCAGCAGCAAGCTAGCTGTTCACAATGGCCTACCAGAATGTAGCCTGACTACGTCAGACTTCCTATTTCCGCTCAATTTCATTTGGCTTCTGTCTACGAAGCAAAGTGAAGTAGCAGAGTCTGGTATTACCAGGCTAACCAGAATGTGCTACCAGCTTCAAAAAGAAAACAGTCAAAGTGGGGAATTCATGACAACCGGATGTCAGGAGGCAAGTTTAATGTCTCATCTGAAGTCCACATCATTAAACTAGGACTTCTGCACCCATTCAAGCCATGCTGGCTGGACTAAAACTAGCTGTAGTAGCAAACTACATTTTCACAAACAGTCTCCAACCATTGTACTGACCAGACTCTGGCCTGCTTAGCTTTAGTGAGGAACAAGACTCTGCCTACTGCATGCCACAGCTGCATTCATAGCCTGCGCCTTAACAAAGCTGCTATAATAGAGGGGTAGCAACATCCTGACAAACTAAAAGCAGCCATCAGGATGCACTACCAGCTTAAACAATGAGGTCAAATTCATGATTAAAAGTAAGTAGTAAGATTTTGTAACTGATATGGAACTTAATAGGTAGCCAGTGCAAAGAATGTAAAATTGGGGTAATATGATAATATTTTCTTGCCCTGGTAAGGACTCTATCTGCTGCATTTTGGACTACCTGTAGCTTGTTTATTGAAGATGCAGGACAACCACCTAGAAGTGCATTAAAATAATTCAGCCTAGAGGTCATGAAAACATGAAATAGCTTTTCTGCATCAGAAACAGGTAGCATGTTCCAGAACTCTGTAACTATGTTTCTAAGATGGAAGAATGCTGTCTTTTTAACAGGGGAAATATGATTTTCAAAAGAGAAGTTGCTGTCTAATATTACACCCAAGTTTTTCACTGTAGAGGAAGTAACAATACAGTACATCCACCTAAGATGCAAATTGTAATCTACGAGATTCTGCATACTGTTTTTTGGTCCAATAAGTAATATCTCTGTCTTATCCAAATTTGATATCATCTAACTGTTCAGGCCCTGCCCACAACCTGGACTGTCCCGTATTAGCATATTCCTGCCCTCAGCTGTCTGCCACTTTATTCGCGCTTGATCAGCTGTAGCGACATGTCTAGCAAGCAATACAGGTGTTGGATGTAAGAGTGAACATAAGAGTTTTCTTTATCTCTCAGCATCAGAGCCAAGAGGACGTAGTGGATTAGTTTTGTTTTTGATGGTAAGGCGACACCGAATATACACAAAAAGAGAAGAGAGGAGTGGGGTGAGTAGTAGCTTATTATAATTTAAACATACATGCACCGAAACGGGTCGCTGTGAACAGATCGATTTTTGACAAGGTAAAAATAGTTTTTTTTTTTTTTTTTTTTTTTTTGTAGAATGCTGTAGATTCTGATTACAGCATAACAGCACAATCAGCATAAAGTTTTTAAATAAAATAACGCAGTAAACGAATTAACCTTCCCTACTAGGAGATATTTATTCTAAACGACAGAAAAAAAAGAAGAAAAAAATTAATAGTAATGCAGTGTCCACTGACAAATCACTTTCTCCTAAGTATGTTGCAGACGTTTCATGAAGACCCTAAATAATCATATCAACTTGTGGAAAATGGGCATCCGATGTCCCTTTAAAAAGCTTACATGTCAGTTTGGACTAGCAACTGTACATATGCAGTCACTATTGTGCATCTTAGAACACTGACACAATAGTGTCTACCCTGGATGCTTTGTCACGTCCAATGTAACAGACTTTAGCTGTAGCCATGTGAAGCAACGCAAGCAACAACAGACATGTCCCAGGTAAAGCCGGGCCCACACAAGAGTTTTAAATTCTTAAACGATGAAAGGAAAATAACATTTGGTTGCAGCACACACATAAGGAGAATCGTTGCAGATCTTCTTCCCACAAACCCTTAAACTAAACACTACAGGTGCATCTCAGTAAATTAGAATGTCATGGAAAAGTTTATTTATTTCAGTAATTCAACTCAAATTGTGAAACTCATGTATTAAATAAATTCAAAAAGACTGCACAAAGACTGAAGTAGTTTAAGTCTTTGGTTCTTTTAATTGTGATGATTTTGCCTCACATTTAACAAAAACCCACCAATTCTCAAAAAATTTGAATAATGTAACATGATAATCAGCCAATCAATTCAAAACACCTGCAAAGGTTTCCTTAGCCTTAAAAAAATGGTCTCTCGGTTTGGTTCAGTAGATGCACAACCAACCAAGAGAACCGCAGCCTTCTGCAGATTGTCAAGCAAAATCAATTCAATTTGAGTGAACTTCACAAGGAATTGACTGAGGTTTGGGTCAAGGCATACAGACATGTCAAGGAATTTGGCTACAGTTGTAATATTCCTCTTGTTTAGCCAATCCTGAATCACAGACCACTTACCTGGGCTAAGGAGAAGAAGAACTGGACTGTTGCCCAGTGGTCTAATGTCCTCTTTTCAAATGAGAGCAGGTTTTGTATTTCATTTGGAAACCAAGGTCCTAGAGTCTGGAGGAATGGTGGAGAAGCTCATAGCCCATGGTCTTAAGTTTCCACAGTCTGTGATGATTTGGGGTGCAATGTCATCTTCTGGTGTTGGTCCATTGTGTTTTTTGAAAACCAAAGTCACTGCACCCGTTTACCAATACATTTTGGAGCACTTCATGTTTCCTTCTGCTGACCAGCTTTTTGTACAAGCTAATTTCATTTTCCAGCAGGATTTCGCACCTGCCCACATTGCCGAAAGCACCAAAAGTTGATTTAATGACCATGGTGTTGATGTGCTTGACTGACTAGCAAACTCACCAGACCTGAACCCCATGGAGAATTTCAAGAGGAAACTGAGAAAGAAGGAACCAAAAACTGCAGATAAGCTGAAAACCACTGTCAAAGAAACCTAGGCTTCCAGACCACCTCAGCAGTGCCACAAACTCATCACCTCTATGCCACGCTGAATTGAGGCAGTAATCCAAGCCTCTACCAAGTATTGAGTACATGTACAGTAAATTAACATACTTTCCAGAAGGCCAACAATTCACTAAAAATGCTTTAGTTTTATTGTTCTTATGAAGTATTCTAATTAGTTGAGATTGGGGTTGAGGTTGATTGTTGGGTTTTTGTTAAATGTGAGCCAAACACATCACAATTAAAAGAACCAAAGACTCAAACTTATTATTTTTACTTATTTATTTAATACACAAGTTTAGCAATTTGAGTTGAAATACTGTAATAAATGAACTTTTCCACAACATTCTAATTTATTGAGATTAATCTGTAATGTGTGATTTAGAGAAGTCATTCAAACAGAGATAATAAGCACATAAGTCTGTTCTCTCTGTTTGTGCCCTCTTTCAGCTCAGAACACATCTCTCTCCGGGAACAGGAAACCACACTTCCTACTTTTCCCTTATGCTCAGGACAGACAGCTGTGCTGTTTGTTAAAAAGGGACATCTGTGGGTCTTCTCATGAAAGGCTGAGGACACAAAACAATTGGATCTTGTGTCTACATTAGATGATAATGATCTACTATTCTTCCTGTTTTTATGGTCAGCAAGGTAAAAATAGTCTAAAAGTCTAATTGGTTGAAACAACACCACAGCATATCTTTTCTCCACAAGCCATATGATTTGAGGTATCATTCACGTCTGTAGCACAAACGGTTTGAGGCAAGATACATGTTAAAGTTTAATGCACAGAGTTGGGAATTTGTTCAAATCATTGACTCTAAGTTGATTGCTGGAACAGAAATGCAAATAAGTTTGACTAGGGATCAGTGAGTGTTATGATGGAGATAATCTTGTAATTTTTATAAATATTTTATAAAAATGTTTTTTTTTTGTCAATTAAATTTGTATTATTTCATTTCAGTTTTAGTTTGCTGTTTTAATGCATCAAGTTAAAACTTGTTTTATATGGAAAAATGCGGCATTGGCAACTAGCTGAAAGAAAATGTTTTTCTTTTCAATGTTTATTTTAATTTCGAGTGCTTTGGTATATGGTAGTTTCAGCTTTGGTATAAATCCTGAGATACATGATTATATTGGATAGCATAAATATTAAAGGTTTATCTTTACCTGGCAATTTAATTGTAAATGGATTGGACGTTTTGGAGGTTTCATTGCCTTCCTTTTTTATACATTTTTTTTTCATAACTTTACTTATTTACCCATTTATTTTGACGTGAATGAGTATGGCATCAATATGAGTGTGGGATTTGAGAGTGACGAGGGGTATTGAGTTGCTGCTTATTCACTCCCCCACCTACATTTCCTGCCAGTGCTGAGAATCAAACCCACAACCTTCAGTTTACAAGTCTGACCATTAGGCCAAAACTGCAATGTGCCCTAGTGTACATGTATCCATTGTTATTCTTCCTTAAGTTATGCCTCAACTCCCAGTCTGCCTCAACTATGGATGAAAAAGTTATTCAACTTTATCAACAATAAAAAAAAAAAATTGTCGACAAACATTTGTTTAATAGTCATTTGATCTCATATGACCTAATGCAAGGGCCTGCAATAACGCATTTTGACCAGTGTGACGCTCTAGCACAAGACTGTAATTCAGCCCTCCTGAATGCAGGTCAGAAGACACACATCACTTTAAAGACAACCGAGGAGCAAACACAGCTGAACAAGATGCTACTGAGAGCGCAGTTTAGGTGAACCTTTAAATATGTGCTGCACACTTTCCTCTCAATTCTGAAACTAACGCACAACAAAATTAACTGTTGTTTGCGTTAGTTCTCCAGTTCTACACTCGTGCAATGTCATGTTATGTTTATATAGTGCTTTCAGTTTTCAGTTAGAATTGCAACTTGATTTAATCTCTGTACCCACCTTCATCTGTCAGTGGATCACCAGCTTCAGGGCTGCGTTCTCTCCCCATTGCTCTTCTCCCCATACACAAATGATGGCACCTCTGCTGAACCCTCTGTCAAGCTCCTGAAGTTTTTAGTTGACAATACAGTCATTGGCCTTATCCAGGATGGTGAGGAGTTTTCTTACAGACAGGAGGTTGAGCGGCTTGCTCTCTGGTCTAGTCTTAACCTGGAGCTCAACATGCTCAAAACAGTGGAGATGATTGTGGGCTTCAGGATAAACCCCCTGCACTCCCCTCACTCACCATTATGGACAGCACTGTGGCTGCAGTAGGGTCATTGAGGTTCCTGGGCATCATCATCTCATAGGACGTGAAGTTGGACAATCACACTGGCCTGGCAGAGACTGTATTTCCTTTCGCCAGCTGAGGAAGTTCAACCAGCCACAGGAGCTGCTCACACAGTCTTACTCAGCCGTCAATGTTTAGTGAAGGGCGTATTCGTTCAATACATTCAACAAATCACTTGCTCCGTCACATCTCATACTCAAAAGCTGTTGGCTCGAGGTTGAGTAACTCTTTGACAGGATGAAACCATAGACAGTAAAAGAAATGAAACAGTTCACAGATACCCGGTTCACTGATTATGCACCCTACTCTACATTATAATGCTGCGATGCTTAAATGTACTTTGAGCTTTAACATTTTTTTTTTTTAAATGAATAGCTAATGTCCAGTTGATGGTGTATAATATGGAAATGTTTGACAGGAGGCTTTAAAACATTGTCATCTTCAAAACAGCCAATGACCCAGTTAACTTCATCGCCATATCCCATTGATTTGACTGGTACTTACTCTGGAGTTATGAACAATACCTCATTTCACAGAGCCAGTAAAATTCTCTACCAGACAGATCCCATCAGTCTGGGCCAAGGACCAATAGCGTGTCACTGCAAACCAAATCAGACAAAGCAAATAAAAAAATTACTGTCATCTTCTGTGTCTAACAACACTGGCTTGTCTCTAATGGATCATTGGTTCTCTTGCTGTTTTCGAGGGCACCCATAATAGACGTCATGATGGTGTTCAATTGCTTCTTTGATCTTTTCCTGTAACAGTTAAACCTTTGATGGGTAAACATCATGAGAAGGATCTATTTATAAGAATGATGTCAGGGCGGGTTGGAAAGTGTGTGTGTGTGTGTGTGTAGTGCAGGGCTATGGACCGATTAATTTCAGAATGAGTCTGATTCATCACAGCCAGTCACCTGATTGCACTTTGAAAAGGTGCTCCTCTCCAGAAGCCATTCTGGTGCCATTCAGAACAAATCCATCTCTCAAGGACAGTCAAATCAGTTCTTATGTTGCTTTATGTGCTGGTTATAAACTCACACAAGATGACTAAGAAGCTGTAAGCTAATCATTTAGCAAGGTCAAGAGTATTGAAAGAGTATTCTGAAGTTTTTCTTGTAAATCTTAATATGCTTGAAACGTTTTTGATACACTCAAACACATATTTTATTCAGGTCTAAGTATATATAATATGATATAACACATATATAACACTTGTCCCAATCAGACATTTGTGTTCAGTCTGTGGGTTAAATCTATTATCTTATTCATTTATATTTATTTTTATATGTATTATTCAGTTGTTATCTATTTTTTTTTTATCTAAATGTTTATCTAACAACTACAAGAAATATCATATTTTTGTTTGTATGACAAAAATGATTTAATCTATTTTCTGTGGGTTTTAAAAATGTTTGAAACCATCATACAAAAAAAAAAAAAAAAAAACCTGCTACAGAATACAAGCATTTGTATAAATGAACATAACCTTTCTAGAAACTAGCCCCAGTGTCCCATGTTCTAAGCATAATATCAGATGATACACATATTGGATTTATTCAGTCAGTGTAGATTACGTCTAAATGAAGTGAGGCACTTTAGTTTGTTTCCGTGCAAAACTTTATGAATCACTCAGTCCAGCTGCTGCCTTTGTTTTGCAATGAGGCATTACACCCATGTATCTACAAATGACAGTAACATTTCTGGTCAACAAAAAACTCAGAAGTGGGGGAAAAAAAAGAAAAGAATGCAGAACTTAACTGAAATTACACTATGCGAATTAAGGGGTGAATAAATTCTGACTCATATTCACAATCAACATATGACCTTTGGTTTTGAAGAGATCCACAGGTGTTTGTCAAAGAGCCATGAATGAAAGCAGTCACCGCTGATGGAAGTAGCATAGTCATACTACTAATAATTTCTGATTACATAAGCGTCAGCTGGTCAAGACATATCGCTACACATATTGGCATCTTCTTGGAGTGGAGTCTTTGATGTGTTGGTCAGAAAGTGTAATCAACACCCCACAACATGACCACATATTTTGACCCTTGAGTTTCAGGATTGGACTTGACCCAGTCTTATTGTAAGAAGTTCCAATAACGGCCACCAGAAGCTCTGATCTCACTTGTACAGGAAGTTCTCCATCACAACATTGCTTCAGCCTTATACAACTCGGCAGATTAAGAAGTTTGATGGGGCATCAGAGGAAAACCACATGAGAGCACAAACAATTTGCTATTTACGTAGGGGTAGAAAACATTTACGTTGAGAAATTTGCACATGGCCACCTCCTTTCAAACCCTATCCTGGATGCAGCCATTAAACTTCAGAGTGCAGACCCTGGTGCGAGAAGCTCCTGTTAGGGGGTAGAGCCCCATCCTGCAAGGAACACAGCGATTAGATCTCTCTCTGGTCTGAGGTATGCGTCTGCATAACATCAGCCTCACCTTTTAATGCGGCTGATCTGCTTGCACAGGAAGGATAGGTACTGAGTGAGCTTTACCATTGCAATGATGAGCGTGCCCACCACCAGCGTGCATGTGGGCCAGAGGAGAGAGCTAATGATTGCCCCGCGGCCATAGAGACGTGTCAGGAGGACACTGTCCTGCTGCTCTGAGGGGTCATAGTAACACAAAACCTGTTGGTGCGTCTTCAGTTGCTCTGAGATGTTCATCACAATGCTGTGCATCAGTGCATGATCCTTGCGGCACTTTGGGATGTAAAAACACTGCAGGGAAGAGCACTTTATAGAAAGTGTTCAGTTCAGTTTGTGTACTAAACTGCATAGTGGTCATTTCTCATGCTTAGAAACATACTGTTGTGTCATCCTGGGGACAAATTGTTTAGTGGTGAATTTATATAATTACATATATAATGAAAGTTACATTAACAGATGATTTGTAAGGGTCACTTGTATGTCCACATAGAAGCAACGAGATGAGGCAGGATTAATGGCCGAAAGCACTTTTTTTCATTTGTTTATTTATTTATTAATTGCTAAATCTTTGTACATAAAGATCAAAAAAGAAATATGAAACCTAATGCATTTGCCAATGTAATTATAATTTGTCTGGGAAATAATATGTATATATATATATACATATTAGGTTTTTATATATATTTTTTCTTTTTTTATTGCCAATATATTATTCAAAAAATACATTAAATACATATTAATTAAAATTCAATAGTATTAAATATTAAATACATATTGTTACTTGGATACAGCTCTTCTATGATAAGCATATATTTTTTACTTATTTATTTGTTTTAATTAAAATGTATTTTATTTTAAAGTTATTTTATATTTTCGGAAGACATATCAGGGTGATGCAACTGTCTGTTATAATAAAAAAGACACAAAATAATATTGTTATTAAATATTATTATTGTATAAAAATTAAGTAGTTTGGCATTTTTTATTTTAATTATTTATTTACCTATTTATTTATTTAAAAGAAATAATAATTAGAAAATAATAAGAAATTCAAGAGATAGATATATATGTTTTTTTTTTTACACTGGTTAAAAATAATTACATTAAAATGAGATTCCCTAAAATAACAAACGTGTATTTTTTTCTTTTACAGCATAGTGTCACTGAAGAACTGCCACTGCATCACTATTCACAGGTAATGTGATTTATCGGCTTAGTTAATGCATATGGTTAGGTGTGGTGTACCTCAGGGTGGGCCTCATGTGCCTCCTCGTTGTATGACAGCTGCAGAACTTTGCCGGTGAAATTCAGACTGACATAAACCTGAAGACAGGGAAACCTGGAGCTCTTCCTGCACTCTGAGCCGCAACTGTAGCTACAGTTAATCTCAGCAACAATACTGTAGTTCAGCACTGTGCAGTTTGAAACCTCGGTCCAAACGCTGAGAGGAAACAATGTGCAGAGAATAATAATCAAAAAAAGGTTAAGAAATAATCTATAATGGCTAAATATGCATTTATCATACAGCATGAATCAAGATTGCAGTCAGGTAGATCCAGAGAAGCAGGACTGAGCACACTTGATTTAATGTGAAACTGAACCTGTGAAGAAGTGTGATCTGCCAAATTGCTTGCTACTGAGCTTTTCTCAGCATGTTAAAGGGCATATTGGAGGTAAAGTGAGAATAAAATTAAAGCTGGCAAAATGCACATTATTTCAAGGAACAATGTAACCATAATCTTACGTCATGAAAATAACTTGCTCCGAAACAACGTTTCTTTTTCTGCTGACATCATCAATTCCTCTCACTATTTATACATCTCTTCTGGCTGGTCATATGAAGACCAGTTCCTAAGGAATAAAATCAAGTCCCTTTTTCTTTAATATGCCGTTTTACTTGAAAATACAACAAATTACATAAGTAAACTTCAATTTTATATTTTGTGGAATGAAATGCCATTTCACGGTGACTTGCAGTAATATTCTCAGTGAAGCCAGCCAAAGGAAACAGTAGTGCTGCCCTTGGCTTCATTTTCCACCCTGCTTAAGGTTGTTTGTATGTGAGCTTTTCACTCTTTGCAACTTTACTCTTCAAGTTGTACTTTTTTTCCAAAGGAGAAGCATTTCAGTAGCAATTAAAATCATACATTTAGCTAAAAAAATTAAAGAGAAGAAAAAAAATTACTTTAATTTAATGTGCATTTTTTAACTCGTACTGTGTGTTAAATGATGCTGAATTAAAGGTGCCACAGGATGCACTGATACAATATTTTAAATTGTTCTCTGATGTCCCCAGAGTGTCTATATGCAGTTTTATCTTTATAATTAAATGATTTTTTTATAGCTTGTTGAAATTGACACTTTTTAGGGTATGAGCCAAAAGAGCTGTTTATGTGTATGTGCCCTTTAAATGAAAATGAGCTGGTGCTCCCGCCTCCCTTCTCAGAAGAGTGTGGAGCTTCAAGAGCTCATGCTCGCGGGCATACTGGTGTTACGGTAAGAAACTGGTGTTGACCGTGTTATTGACCTCACAATAGCTTCCAAACACAATTTTTAACTACAACATTCCCATTCATGATCATTCTGGTAGCAGATGAAGGCAGCATTAGTGTTAACAGGCAGAGGCAATGCTAGTTTTAGCAATATTAGACTTACAGAGAGCCAAGAAGCTCTTTTGGAAAACAAAATATGATGCCCATTGTTGACTTTGTCTGGAGTTCGGACGTTTGCACACAAAGCGTTGGTACTGATCCTTCTTTCACAACTCCAGCGCTGAACTGACCTTCATTTGTGAGGCAGTCCGGCGTAAAATGATTAATACAAATGTATAGGACTTTTCCATTTTAATAAAAGGACATTTCCTTTGAAAATGAAATGTAACCACTGTGTCCTGTGTCTCTATGGAGACTCCTATGTTCGGTGGTGCATCCCAACACACTTTTAGTGGCTCTTTGGCACTGACATTGTATCAACAGCAAGAAAACAATAATGGTGGACATCAGCTTCTCACTCAGGGCTGTGTACTGTATATGCTAATATCACAAACGGTGGGACATTCCCCGAGTATGTTGTCATGGTCTGGAACTGCTCATGTGGAGAGACTGTTTTTGATGTTAATGAGTGAGTGGATTGGTACCATTATAGGCTGGCTATTTTTACACACTCTGTTCAAACACTTAGTGATTTTTGCATTCTATGGCACCTTTAAAAAAAAAATATATATATATATATATATATGTATATATTGATATATTTTTCTTGTCTGACTGCCATAGTGTATATATCTAAATCAAAAGTGGATTTTGCTTTTTTATTTTGCTGTTCGAGCAAATTATAATGCAAAAATAGTATTTGCTGTATAGAAGTTTATTCTGCTTTAGTTTACTTCTGTGTTTCAAATTTGTGAAATGTGAAAAGTGTATAAAGCAGAAATGACAAACATACAGTAAAGACCAAAAGTTTGCACACACCTTCTCATTCAAAGAGTTTTCTTTATTTTCATGACTATGAAAATTGTAGAGTCACACTGAATGCATCAAAATTATGAAGTAACACATGTGGAATTATATTTGGAATTATATACATAACAAAAAAGTGTGAAACAACTGAAAATATGTCATATTGTAGGTTCTTCAAAGTAGCCACCTTTTGCTTTGATTACTGCTTTGCACACTCTTGACATTTTCTTGATGAGCTTCAAGAGGTAGTCATCTGAAATGGTCTTCCAACAGTCTTGAAGGAGTTCCCCGAGAGATGCTTAGCACTTGTTGGCCCTCATGCCTTCTGTCTGCAGTCCAGCTCACCCCTAAACCATCTGGATTGGGTTCAGGTCCGGTGATTGTGGAGGTCAGGTCATCTGGCGCAGCACCCCATCACTCTAATTCTTGCTCAAATAGCCCTTGATGCCTTCAGCGTGACTCTACAATTTTGAATTTTGTCATGAAAATAAAGAAAACTCTTTGAATGAGAAGGTGTGTCCAAACTTTTGGTTTGTACTGTATGTGATGACAAATATTAACGAGCAGAATTGAAAAGCATACAGCATAACAAATACAGAATATAGTAGATAATATAAATATAAAATAAAGACATTGTGAATGCTTTTGATTAGATGTTTGTCATAAGCAAAACAGAACACAAACTTAATAATAAAACTGGACTAAATTGAATATAATATGTGGAAAAAATATGAGAAACAAGCATTTAGGAGAAGAATGGAATAGAGGTCAACCGATATGGTATTTTCACTGTCTTATGCCGATATTTAAAAATCAGGGCAGTCAATTGCCGATATATGATGCAGATTTTTTTATTTATTTATTTATTTTTTTTGCTGATTCCCCTCCTCCCCTTCATCTCATAAAATCTAACTGTTAATTAATTGATACAGAAAATCACTTAAATTACACATTTATTGAACAACACAAGCCTCTCCAATCAGTGCACTTGTATAATATTAATAAAGTGTATAGGTGTGTAAGTGTACATATGAGTTAACTGTAAGTGTTTGAGTGCAACTGAATTACGACCACCTCCTTCAGGTACTCTCGGGTTCGATACCACGGCATGCTACCGGGTTCGCCTGACAGCTTTCATATTAGTGATTTTTCACGCGAACCGTGCCCTGTTTCACACTAGACTGCCAGTGTGAAAGCCCCCAGGGTTATGCATGTAGAATGACAATCTGTTTGCTGCAAGAGGCAGTGTCACTTGTTCCACAACAAAGCTTAGTTGCTTACTGATGCTCCTGCCTATTAATTGGCGCTATCGGCCGATGATGATTAAATGCAAAAATGCCTAAAATCGGCCCCATTAATCGGCCGGACGATCAATCGGTCAACCTCTAGAATGTAATAGAAAACATTACAGAAACAAGTGATTTAGGGAATAAATTAGCATATACATTATCTCACATATATTTTAATTTTGAGATTTTTAATAGTACTTAGTAGAAGTCAAAATTCCAATGTTTAGTCACCAGTGTAGAAATTTTAAATGTATTTCTCATAATTACTATTAATTTCAAAGTTTTGAATGGGGAGAAATTACTGAATGTCCCTTTCATTCTGTGGTTTCAGTGTAGTTGTGTGACTTTCTGTTCTTGAGAAGGTTTCTTTACCTGTCTGAGTAAGAGCGCACCATTGTGATGCCTAGCAAAAAGTACATCAGGGCAGAGAAAAGAATCATGCTGAGGCCCAAGAGAATGGCTCGGTCCTCTCCAGCCTTTAGCGCTGTGATTGTCATCCTCTTTTCCAAAACATCATACTCACAAATCTTCTGATAAATGGTCCTGCTTGAGTAATATAAAAATCACAAGACAGGCAAAGAGAAAGAAAAAGATGTACATTAATGAAGGCATGGTATGTGCCAAACTCAATAAATCAAGATATTGCTTAAAGATTCATTTCAACGTTCCTTATCAGATAAAAATGTTTGATACCCAGGTTGAATTAGGTTTAGTTCAGAAGCCCAAATGACACGCAGATATTCCTGCTACTGTCATATTGCATAGTTAGTTCATTTCCAAATATTTAGCTCATGATTCTTTAATCATGTTTTGACAGCAGTTCATATTACTTTTGAAGATCATGCATGGGTGTGAAGCCAAGCTGTCCAACCTATCTATCTTTATCTGTGACCTTTTGATAATTAATGTAAGTACAGTGGTCAGAAGCATTACAAACTAACAACCCACTTCCTGTGATTAGTTTACGTCAGAATCTAAAATTAGTTTGATCATTAAAATTACATTCTCTCATACTGCTAAATTAATGTAAAACAGCAGTTCTGTTATGACAACTCTCGGTGGGATTGGCATTGGTAATGTTTATGAAAAAGTTAAAGTTTTTGGTCTTGGCGGAATAGATCTGCTATGCTGATAGCGAGACTTGCTACTGCCAATACATCCACAATATGCTGCTGTGAGCATGTAAGAAATGTTGCTGCTGCAAATATAACATACATGAAAAAAAAAAAACCATATAGCATACATGAATCACTTCGTAGCAGATTTATACAGGTGAATTAGGAAAGGTGGAGGGTTTCTGAAGCAAACTGCTACGGTAAGCCCTAGTCATATATTTGAATGCTGAGCATCGAGCTAATTGGCTACCGATACAGGAGAGAACCAATTAGCTGTGCCATGTAATAATGATGTCATTAGGTTGGATAGAGTTAGACCCATCGGACTGCGCCATCTAGAGTTTCATGCCAGAACTCTGTATGTATACTTAATTAAAACTGCTAGTAATAGTGAACAGATTTCCATGCATTAAACAATTTGTGATGCATCCGTTCTAGAATGATGCGAGTAATTCTTATTCACAAGTTGCATATTTTCTAGGGATGCAATTGTTGGTTGATATACTTTTTTAGATTATTATTGTTGTTGCTATTGTAAACGTATGAGTCACTGTTGGATATTTATTTGTGCATGTCCATTTCCTATATTTTACATTTTTTATTTACTTTTAAGTCACTCAGTGTTCACTTTCCTTGTTAAATACTACTAATTTAATAACATTGTTAAAGTAAATATCCTTTTTTCCCTGTTAATTATAATGATTCACTTGTAGCATTTTAAACAATTGATTTCATTTTTGTTTTGTGTTAATTTTTATTTATTTAGACAAATTAGCATAGAAGTTTTATTTTTTGCCATTAAATAATTTAATATCAGCTCTTTTTCTATATATTTTTGATTTTTGTTTATATAATTAGAATATTTTTAATTTAATTCGATTTTGTTAATTCATAACTATTTTTACAATTATTTTACGACCATATTTTTTTTTAAATCTGTATTTCTCCTTACAGAGACCTTAAAAAAATAGGTTTAGCATAGTGCTGTAACTGGTGTTTTAGTAAGTTAGTTAAAGTAATTGTACTTTACCTTCTCTCACTTCCTGATCCTTGAGTTCCTTTGCTTCCGGCCCACACAAACATTCTCCCAGCTATTCCAGTATGCGCGGCTCTCTCTGAGTCATTCACAAAAGACTGCTGGGACGACCTGACAGGAAAAGCACACTTAGTCAACCATGTGCTTCTCTCCAAACAGGTTGGCCTATTAACTGTTCCTTAATTTCCTGCCTGTTGGTTTGTTATTGACTATTCATGGGCTGGCGAGGGGCAGTGTGGAAAAGAATAATGAGAATAGTGAGTAAGGAGAGGAGGACCATTTGCAGGATTGATCCTTTTCTCCAGCCCCGGCGGAGAGAGTAAGTAAGAGAGGAAAGAGAGAGGGACTGCCATTCAAAGCCTCCTCCTCCCTTGCACCCTATTGCTGATTGATGTTGATGGAGAGGTGACACAGGTGTTTTGTACCATATTTTTATGAATGACTGACTGCACAATCCTGCCCTCAGATGCTATCCATTCCAGGCTTATCACTCAACATGTTCTTTTCACAGAATCTACCATGTGCCTAAATGTCTGATACAAAGAGCTTAGTTTGTTAATTAAAAAACTAAATATTATAATTCTGCATTTACACTCAAAAAATGTTTCGGCCTAAACTTAAATTTAATGCATTTCAATAGCATACAAATTTTGTGCCCAGCTTAACTGACTAAACTTCCACTCTCTGCCTGACCCAAAAAAGGTCCACAGCAACATTTGATCTAAAATGAATGTCTGAAATGCATCAGTGAGCAAATATCTGCACCGCAGTTGAGAGCTGTAAACATTTGTTTGTGTATGCTCAATCTCTTGCCTATGCTGAGTGGGGTAGTAAAACAGGGACATGCAGGGATTTTGGAGGCGCGAGCATTGGAGGGCACTTTTGAGGTGCAGGCTCTGGAGCAGTGTGCACAAGGAGCAGACATTTATGACAGCACGAGGAACTAAGAGAAGGAAACTCTTTAAATCCACAATAACTAAAGGGACACTAAAGGGGATCAAATGAACT
The DNA here is from genome assembly GCF_023724105.1 of Carassius gibelio. Lineage (NCBI taxonomy): Eukaryota > Metazoa > Chordata > Actinopteri > Cypriniformes > Cyprinidae > Carassius > Carassius gibelio. The sequence goes on from NC_068381.1 coordinate 14,770,769, forward strand.
AAATTGGGGACACTTGATCATAAGGACAGGAACGGGAGGGACCAAATAAGGGAATAAAATAAACATGGGTCACGTGGCCGGGAGGAAAACATGCACAAACTGTTTCATTATGTTTAAGTTGTATTTATTTGTGTCTTCATCAACACTCTGGTAGCACAATGATGAAACATCGTGATTTATTACTGTTTTCCTCTTCAACAAATTTTAGTTTGCATTAATTATTATCATTATGATTACTATTACTATTATTATTTTCATTATAATATTATTATTATTACTTTTTTTGGTAAGTTATTTATTGGTTGGATTGCTAATGAGTCAGTTTGTTCAAAAAAAAAAAAAATCACTGATTTGGGTATAATTTCATCTATTTAGTTTATATTATTATAGTTTTTTTATTGAATTTATTTATTTATTTTTTTACAAAATGTTTATTGAAATGTTTATTGTATAAAAATTAGTTTTTATTGGTAGTAGTTGTTGCAAAATCAGTTTGTCAAGCCACAATAGCTTATTCAGCGCTGTCTAAAAAATACTAAGCTCCAGGAAGTCTAGTATGTCAAGAGATAATTCTTCTGTTTCTGATTCTGTTTTAGACTTTTTCAAGCCATTTATCACGGAACAGCAACATGGGAATGTGTTGTTTCAGGGTGGGCTGCTCTTCTGTCTTTAGCTAAATGACATGCTAATGTTGCCTTCTGGAGGCCTGACACATGAAAATTGGAGATTGGAGGACTTCATTATTAATATTACTGCAATATTATTGCAATTCTAGTTACTATGCAGATTGTAAATTAACTTTGTCAAGTTCCTGCTTACTCTTTTAAGAGTGTATTTTTGCGATAATAACCTTTGGACTGTCAACTGTTTTCATGGTGCATCACGGGAGGGATCAAATACAATTTAAAGCAAATCAGTCATTCTTATCTGTGTGTAGAAGGATTGTTCTCCAAAGAGGGTAAAAACTCAGTGCTGGTTAATCACAGGCTATTTACAGGGTTGAACAGATCACTTTTCATGCTAAAAACTCGATCATGACAACTGTTTCTTTTTCTGCTAATTTACTGCTCTCATCAAGCAAACATAATTAACTTTTAATGGAGCATTTTCAGGTCTATTACTCTAATGAGATTTCTATTTTGGAATCTTTCAGCATTATCTAAACACATGCATATGGAATATAAATATGCTTTATTTTGCACAGCGAATGCAAATGTGTGCAGACAAACTGGAGTGAAAGTAGTGCATAGAAGTCCATTTATAAAGCTGAATTAATTATTTACTGCATATAAATGGCTGCTGAGGAAATTCCCTGACCATTTACATTAAGAACCACCAGGGATATAAATATGTTTTATATGGGGTCAATCAAAAAGTTCGGGGGTAAATTGGGTTTATTTGTAAAGTGCCTTTCACTGCCTATTTGCCATGGCATCATTACTTATTTTTATTTAGTTTAACTGATGTAAATAACTGAAACAGAGATAAAATAAATAAAATTATACTGTATATATATATATATATATATATATATATATATATATATATATATATATATATATATATATATATATATATATATAATACCTGATTCTCTTTAGTATCAGGTGCATTAGTGTTTAATTTTGAAGTCTGAGCAACTGAGGATATTCCTGTGTTAAGAAAAGTCTTTCGTGTAACCTGAAGACTTTGGTGTTGGAAGGTCAGCGTCTCTTTCAAGGCTCCATGGCAGCTGGAGTCTGACATCACCACAGCAATACAGAGACATGCTTCACATTGTACAATGTGTAATTTACAGCCATCACCGCCACGATTAGTTTTAAAGTATGAGTGGGAAGAAGAAGGGGGGTCTGGAATCCTGTGCTGGTGGGTGTGTTTGACGAGCAAGTGCTGCTGAACTATCTGTTGGGTTGTAAATATCTGTTGAAAGTGTGGCATCATTGTTATTGTGTGTCACAACAGGGAAAATGGGTCATTTGCAAAGCTGCGTATCGAAAAGATGGTGTCTAGATAATAACATTTATTACTGCAGAAAACACATCCAAGTAACTGCCTTACTCACTTTAGGAACGTGGTATTTCAAGTGTGACACCAGCTGGGTGCTATTTTAGGATCCTGATTCAAGAAGAGCAGAATTTAGTTGAACACGGTGATAAGTGTCATTATTTGAACATGCCATTACTTAAGGAGGTCCTTAAAAATATTTACTGATATTTGAAAAATATTTATTGATTGTTGAAGTAATTCTACCAACATGGCTCCTGATTTAAACACAGATCAACATTTATAATGTTCTGATGCCTACATTTGTTTCCTTTGATTTTAGAGTTTGTACAATTGTATTATTAGCATCCGCAATTGTAATAGCTGAGCAACCAAAGCATAAAACCCAGTGACACAAAACTGCATTTTGAATTACCAAAACAGACAAAACAAATATATATATATATATATATATATATATATATATATATATATATATATATATATATATATATATATATATATATATATATAATACAAATAAATAAAGAAAAAAATAATAAAATTTTCTTGAACAACAAAAGGATCATGTGTGAGTGAAGACTGTAATAATGGCAACTGAAAATTCAGATTTGCCTCACAGGAATGAATTACATTGTAATGTATTTTCAAATAGAAAACAGTTATATTAAATTGTCAAAATATTTCATATTATTACTGTTTTTTCATGTATTTTGTAATTAAAATAGTAAAAATAGCGCATAAGAAACTTCTTTCAAAAACATAAACAAATAAAAATATTACAGACCCCAAACTTCAAAATGATATATATATATTAACTGGAGAACAATCAAACATGCTGTATTTAAACACTCTCGGAAAATTTCCCCCAAAAAGCTGTGCAATGATCAGAGAGACTACTCAACTGTTTGGCTCAAAATTGTCACAGATTTTCAAATCTTTGCCATTTCTTTGAAGGGCTTTATAATTTTTTTCTGAGAAGCACCAAAGCTCCTTCCTATGAGTCTGTCAGGTCAATAAATGTCTTTCTTGTTCTCACTTGCACAGCAATCTCACTTCTTCTCTCACACCTACAGTGTGTTGACAGATGAGTCAATGGTGGAGCTTTATGACCTATATTTCCTCATGTTCTACTTTGTGTTTTATTCTGATCTGCTTACTTAGCAAAAAAAAAAAAAAAAAAATGTATAATTGATTATACCACACTCCACTTGCCACCAAAGACATCCTTTTCAGGTCAGAATGCAAATATTTGCTCAGCATTGAGAGAGTGGGCAGCAAAGCTAATTTCTATTTTCCACATCAAGACTATAAATCCTTGGACTGTATTTCAAGCTGTTTGTCTGTTGCACTGCATTTAGAAAAATCACAAAGGTTTCTCCGGCAGGTATGACAAGCGTCACGTTCAGCATCAGTCATAACATGAGGCCAGGAGCACACACCAGCAGATTATCAACTGATAATACAACTGTTTTGCACTTGCACTCAGATGCAGTTGTAAAATACAAACAAGCAAACGAAAAAAACAAACAAAATAGATTGATATGCTGTTTAAGTAATCTGTTTAATCAGTATAACTTGCATACATACTTGCATATACTGTATTTGTTATAGAAAATAAACTAATAAACACAGTTCAGTACAATATTGTGGTAGAAGAGTAATGTGTTGATGGCAAAATTTTGTATGTGTGTGTGTGTATTTATTTGCATATGTGCATAAAACATGCTAGAGTGTGTATACTGTTCAAAAGTTAAGCTTGATGATATTTTATGTTTTGAAAAAAAGTATATGCTCATCAAGGCTGCATTTATTTGGTTACATTTTAATTAATTGCCTACATAGCTTAATAAGTGCTGTAGTGCACACATAAAGCTTGCCAGGAGTAATGATGGCGAACATGTCAGAGGAAAAAAAAAACTTAAGATTAAACTGCATAAACATTTTAATATTATTTTGATAATATTTGATAATATCAGACAAAGCATTGGCTGGAATAAAAGGCTATGCTAATTTAAATTTGATGAGGAGTTTAGTAGGTAAGGTCACAGTATTGGGGGTTTGCACCTTTTGAAGAAGCAGCACACTGTGTTCCTATCACAAGATCCTGTGCTGAAAAGGAATAAGGGACATTTTATTTGTCTGTCTGTCCGTTATCTGTCTGTTGTTCTATTCTTTCTGTCAGCCGGGCTGATCGTTTTATTTGTTTGTCGTTTATTTATTTTTCCACACAGCCGAGCTGAACGTAAATGGTGATCTTACAAGGGTAGATAAAGTAAAGGTTCAATAGGTACAGCGTCGTCTTTACTCTTTTTACTCTTTACTTTAAAAACAATGTCTGTAAAGGGAAATATTTTATTGTATACCATACCAGACAGAGCAAGCTCACTGTTGCTCGAAATATGAAAAGAAAATTAAAAATATTTAATTGATGAATGTATCTCTGAAGGTTTACTGTTTTCAGAAAATTTCCAATGGTATTTTTTTTTTTCCTTTAATTTTAAATGTGTACTTTCATGATTATTAAAGTAGTGTTTCTATAAAGGATGCACTGCTTTGTTTACAGCAGTTACCAAGGAAAAACTTTATTTCGGCTGCTCCATAAGTGCCACCTGCTGTCCGTAAATTTGCATAATTTCACAAAGCTAAAATCAGACCATTCTGTTTGCCTTAAATCTTAAAATTATACAAAATTAAATAAAAAAAAAAAGAATTCTGTGTAGAGTATCCCCCGGACCCCCCTAGTTGAGGCAAGTTTGCAGTGTACTCACCTTTTTCTTCATCTAATGTTCTGTCTATCTGGTCTGTGTCTCTGTCTGTTTTCAGTTCAGATTTTTAGTTGCCCCAGTGCAGAAAATTAATAATCATTATAAACAAATATAATAATAATAATAATAATAATAATCATAATTAATTTAAATGTATATCTTTATATTTTAAGTTATATTTTAATGTTAATGTTTTATTCATTTTTCACTTTTTTAACATATTAATTGTTCTTTAGATCTATCTATCTATCTATCTATCTATCTATCTATCTATCTATCTATCTATCTATCAATTTATTTACATCTATAATCACTATCGTGGTATCAATCAGTAGTCTCTTAACTTTGCCAGGGTCATGTGTAAACTCATCTTAAAAACTCAAATCTACACCTGTGGTGCATCTGTTGTCTTTATAGTTACATAAATTCACAGCCCGTTAGAAAGCATGATGGAGTCGTGACACCCCTGGGTGAGTCCTCTTCTCTCCCATGTGAGCAAAGTGCATGTGGATTTGCTGCCTGCTGGCTAAAACAGGGCTCTTGCTGAAGGTCAGCTGGTGGGCCTTCACCAAATACTTCACCTGTCCTGAAATATGAGGTCAGGACAGGAATTCACGCACAAAAGTACACCAGTGTAACAGCAAAGAAGCATATGTTTTATGTGATAAACTACTATCTGTGGATTCCTTGATGGTAATTTTAATAAATCAAGAGGAAAACGCAACCAAAACACAGACCTGGGTTGCTTGAAGGGTCTGCTGTAGTATTCAAGCAATCCCAGCTGTTTTCAAAGCCTTAAAGGGGGCATAACACACACAGTTTCACCCAATCTCAGGTTAATCTTGAGTACATATTGAGTAGTACTGCATCCTTCATATCTCCAAAAAGTATTTAGTTTTTATCATATTAATAAAAGAAAGATACAACTTTACGAGTCTCTCAGGAAAAAGCCTTGGGTGGAGCTAAAGGGGGATGAGCACTTGAACGCAGAATACCAACAGAACAGACATTTGATGCCGTTTCACTTACTGTTTGCAGTTCTGAATCATGACCAGGATCTTTTATAGCTGGGACTACTCTATCTTTCAGTATCAAATTATATGCAAATCCAGCATCGAGCTGGGTCTTGTTTCTAAATCATCCGTCAACAAGCATACTTGTAAAACTCCGTTGCTGCCCCGGAAAAACGAACTGTATCCACTGTTTACATAATGCTGGGTTCTTTAGGAAGTTGAACCAATTTATCATTCCCTTACAACCAAAAATCTGCTTCTTTGATTGGTTACTGCCGGATTAAGCTTGTTGATGGATGGATCTTGCTCAGCATGAGAATCCAACTCTTTAACAGTGTAAACAACTATGAATGTATGAAACCCACACCCCCAATACATTTTGAATAAACAAGATGCAATTTAAACATGAAATGAAGGATAACGCCTCAGTGTCTCAAGGCTAGAAGTTGCAGAAGTAGCATGGGTGGTATCATGAATCAAATCAAACTTCTTGCATTTGACAGACATAAATCGAGCCTACCTTCAGATGTCTTTGCTCTTTAAAGATAACATGGCTGATAATCCCAATCCCAGCAGGTGACTGTGTGTCTGTTAGTGGCAATTTCAACTTTTCTGCAGATGTTCTGTAGGTTAAGCCTGTTTGTGAGGAGCACTATTAGTGAGAGAGACGTGCTAACTCTGAGTGTAAGCCCGTGTGCTCAAAATGTTTCAGATACCGTAGTTGCTTTTGCAACAAGAGTGACAGGCATACTAGACTCACTAGCTCTCTCATGCTCAAAAGTGAACATACACACATTGACACAGTCTAGAGAGTGAACATTTGTGTAAGTAGATTATACCGTGGTATATAATATGTGTTGGTATATATTGTACAATGATACTGAATGGGTATTGACATGGTACTTCAAGGTATATTAAAGAATGCGAGAGAAATACAATAGTAAAGTTAGTCTTTTTCTTCAGTAAGCATGCAAGACAAACTGATCAAAGTTACATTCCCTTTTACCTTGGAATTTAACATTTGACTCATTGGAGAGAAAGTAAAATCCTCGAAGAGGTTACAAAGAGGATAAATTAAAATACATTAAATTTCATATATTTGTGGTAATTATTTTCTAAATTCTAGAGCCAAGGCTGGTGGGTCTATTTCAGCACTGCTGATGCCATCTAGTGTTAGACACCTTAAGTTGCACATCCTATCACAATCATCTCTCATAAACCCTTGAAAGTGGCCTCATGAGCTGCAGTGATGAAAACAGCTCAAACTGTCCAAACAGATTTCCTCAAGATTTGAGTGAGTAAAAGAGAGAGGAAAAAGTAAAAGGGAAAAATCACCGTACCCCTGATCTCTCATAGGTCTTTTCATCTATCTTTCTTGCCCCGTAGTGTTGTTCTCTGACGCAGCACTTAGTGTTGGTCCCAAGAGAAAAGAACTGAAGGAAGTATGTAACACTTCCATCAGTTCTGACAGAGTGAGAGCAGCAGCTCTGGGAGCCACAGACTTCACTTCTGAACAGTAGTCCACAACAACAAAAATACACGTCTGCACAGGGACTTCATCAAATCCTTACATTTGGCCTTGATGTCTGGAGAGGTGGGTTTGGGGTTCTTTCCCCCATTTCCAAGGAAATTCATATTTCTGTGAACCTTAGGGTTAATTAAATGAAATCCAATTATAATATATATTTTTTTCCATTATATATATATATATATATATATATATATATATATATATATATATATATATATATATATATATACTGGCTGCTTCGGCTGCCAAACAAAAACTGTAAAATGAAAGTAAAATATCATAATTGAAATGAGGAAAATCTGTAAAAAAAAAAAAAAAAAAAATGTTGTCCTCTGTGTCCCACAACTTTATTTTTTTGGGTAACATTAATTTAAGTGTATATCACAATGTCATTGTTTTACTCATAGAATGAGAGACCAAACAGATGATAAAAACATTTATCATCTTTTAAAGTGAAAAGCTGCGTTTTTTAATAAACAAATCCATCAAGGGGTTTTTACGTTCTAAATTATTGATTCTTGCCAAAATAGATGGTTTGTTATAAACATGCAGCTTTTCGCTTCACATGATGTTAATTTATGGACAGGAGTCGTGTGGATTACTTGTGGTTTATTGTGATGTTTTGATTTCATTCTGATTGCACCCATTCATCTTTGATGAAGAAACAAACTCATCTCCATCTTGGATGGCCTGAGGGTGAGTAAATTTTAAGCAAATGTAAAAAAAAAAAAAATTGGTTGAACTGTTCTTTTTATTAAGCCATCATAGCCTGATTTTCTTCAAGCTGATAAACTGCCTATGAATCTGTACAGGATATACACGTTCATATAAATATATTCAGCCACAAGGTGGCTGTGTTCACACAGAAACCTATTGAAGTTCATGTTTACATTCTCTTTCTCCATCCGTCTGTCTCTATTTATCTCCATGTTACCTTGGCACTGGCCTTCCAAATTTAAAAAGCTACACATTTAAGATTTATACAGCCAGTTCTAACATTTAAAAGGAGTAATGCTTTTGAAAAACTATGCTGCTTAAAAGCACTGTTATACAGTCAGCAAAGACAATAATAATAATAAACATTCAAGTATAATCTTTTTGCATGCCAACATTGTGTGCCATCGAGCTAATTTAATAATGTCTTTAAACCATCTGTAACCTGCCATTTTTTACTAGCAATCTAAAGGACAAAATACTCTAAAATGGAGTTGCAAAAATTGCTTATTTAAGCATATATGGGGTAACCGCTGTGTTTCTCAATGGGGAGTCGGTCTTAGTCTACATGACTGACTCAGTCAGGTCCAGTAGTCTGCCCTGCTGCATCAGGAAGGGGAGCCCAGCTAACTGCTACTTATATTACACATTCACTTAAAATAATTAACATTAGCGGCCGCAAACTCAAGAGAACGAGCGATAAATCTCAAGGGTTTGCTGTTTAATTGGTGCAATCTACGGAATTCTTACGGAGTGCTGAAATCGTACCCGCTACAGATAATGGAGCTCCGTGGGGGTCTTTAATCGAAGGGATTAATCAATCGTTCCAGACTGAAAGGAGCAGGGAGTGTGTTGTTGGAAGAGAGATGGAGTGGGGGTGGGGAAGATAGGATCAATCTGTTTAGTTCTGTCTTTACTCATCCTGCCCGCCGTCTTCCAGCCTAGAGCAGGAGAGAGCCACTATCTACAAATCCCACCAGACTCCAAACCACATAGAGCGGCTTAAAATAGCCATCTGATTTGACACATGCAAAGGCTGTAAAGTGCAATCTGAGCTTAGTCCATATGAGCCGATATGGATATGACCTCATCCTGTCACACCTGAAAGATCAGATCACAACTGCACCCGTGTGCCCGAACATGTTAGCATTAATGAAGAGAATCAGAATATAATGGTGCTGATCACAGGCAGGTGAATCAAATGCTGGATCATGAGGCGGAGGATGGGAATGTGCTGTGTCGTCAAGAAAGGAGACCAAGAAATGAGAGAACAAGAGCTACCACACAGTGAATTTAAGTGGCAATAGTCCAAGGAGAGAATAGCAACCACTAAATATGTAGCTGCAGCATAATAACAACACAGATACAGAGTGCTTGCCTCTACAAAATCATTGATAGGATGTTTGGGTGGTTGCTGAGGCATTCTTAGCTAGGGCATGGCCACTAGGGTGCTCTGGTTGGATGCTAGGTGGTTGCTGTGCTATTTTGGGTGGTAACAAGGGCATTGCGGTTTTATGGTCTTTAGGGTGTTGCTAGGGTGTTCTGGGCAGTCACTGATATGGTTTTTGGGTGGTTTCTCTGAGCTTTGGTAGAGTTTTTTTTTAAGATATTATGGTCTCTAGAGTGTTGACAGGGTATTCTTAGTGGTAACTTGGGCATTGTTAAGACATCATGGTTTCTAGGGTGTTGATATGATGTTTTGAGTGGTAGCTAGGGCATTGTTAAGATATTCTAGAGTGTAGAGTGTTCTGGGTGGTATTATGGTTAATATGGCTTTGCTATGGTGCTCTGGTTAGTTGATAGTGCTTTGTTAGGATATTTGGGTGGTAGCAAAGGCTTAGTTAAAAAAGTTGTGGTCTTTGTTGATAAGATTTTCTGGATGGTGGCTAGGATGTTGCTAGGGCGCTCTGGTTAGTTGCTAGGCAGATGCTAGGGAATTCTGAGTGGTAACTAGTACATTATTAGGATATTATGTTCTCTAGGGTGTTCTGGGAAATCACATGGGAAATGATGTTTGGGTGGTTGCTAGGGCATTCTGGTTAGTTTCTAGGCAATTCGCTTGGGTGTACTGAGTGGTAGGACTTGCATTTTAAGGTATTAAGGTGTTCGATATGGGCGGTCAATACGGTGCTTGGGTGGTTGCTAGGACAGTGCTGAGGTCGTCTAGGTCGTCTAGGGCATGTAGTTCTTGGTGGTTGTGGTTTTTCTCAGTGGTTTTTACAACCAGAGGCTGCGTAATGTTGTGGCTTGAATCTTGGAAAACTCACAGATTTTGAATTGTGAGTGATGACATTTTGACCGTTTCAAGATGGCCGACACGTCAATGTGTCTGGAGCAGTCGAATGTGGCATCTGTGTATACAGTACAGATCTATTGATTGGCAGGGTCTGGACTCTTTGCTAGGGTCACTTATAAATGATTTACAATAAATATACTACTACTACTAACAATTATAATAAGAGAATAAATATATACATTATATATTTTAAAGATTTCATATTTCTACATTCTGCTTTGCTATTAATAAATGCTTATATTTCCAAACGTTCTGAGCTGCTTTGTAGCATGTAGCTTGGGTCATGTGGATGACAGTTAGATGGTGTTGCCTTCTGACACAATCCAAAATCACCTGATTCATGTCTCTCTTATACCTTGAAATAGCTTAGGTCCATCCCTCAGTATACGTCTATAGGTTTTTTCTGTCTATAAAAGTAACAGGACACCTCTACTTCTTATCAATCCACCTCCTCACTAATATTTTAAGGGTTCAGAGCTTGTTCAGATCTGTATATTCAATGGTAATAGTGTAATAACAAAATGGGTGACCTAATTCTTAAAGGAAACAACAACAACAAAAACAACAACAACAAAAATGTGTTTATTAAATGCATTTAGCGTCTCAGGTTACTGACGGCAAATGTAATGCATGATTGAATGTGCATGTTATTTATCCGATATCACCACTAATGCCAAAAAAAGATCTGCTTTATATAACTCAGAAAATAAGACTATGTGTGTGTAAATTGTATTACGGCAGTGAATATAAATGCATGAAGCTGTGATTCTCATTTCTTCTATTGCTGCTGTCATTATGGCTAGTGTCTTTGTTCTGTCCTGTTGGCATGGCAACTACATCAAGCCCTTGCTGTTATCAAAGCAAACCTATTGGGGCACAGTGTGCCAGTGTATGTGTGTGTGTGTGTGTGTGTGTGTACTATCCTGCGGTAATGAAAACTGCAGTTTGGAGCGAGTATGACATAAAGATGCTGTTGCTATGTGTATGTATCTGATGTTATACATGTCAGACTGCATGACACAGATTCAGGAAGAACTATGGAAAAAACAGAGTAATGCCTCAAGCATAGACCCAAAGTGGCTCTATCTATTAAAGCTCAAACATGGTTTGTTGTTGTGGTTGTTAAAATACATTCTCATATCTTAAAACTATAAGTAAGCCAACCTTAGGTTAAATACTGTAACCATGTTGCTATTTTTCTGTTTTAACACCAACATTTGCTCAACCAATGGTGTAAATGCAGGGTGTGGGGCTTAAAAAAAAGAAACATTTATATACATTTTAACCACAAGTGCTCATCTTGCACTAGCTCGACTTCATGCATCATGCAGCAATTCTCTTTGTGATTATTTTTCAATCCACTCCACTGTTGCAGAATCTTTAATGAACCTTATGGGTCTTGTAAAATCACCTATTCATCAATTACAAAAAAAAGTGCACATGGTAGAGCATAAAAAAATCCTTTCAAGTAATGTTACATCAATAGTTATACATTTTCCTTTACTGAGAAAATTCCCGGTGGTCTTTTCTGAAACAAACTGCCAAGAATTGAAGCCAGACATTCAGTTACAGGCAGATGTTATCATCCTTTACACAATTTTGTGCACATCTGAGTCATCAATGCCATATGTTTTCGGTTCCACAAAATTACAGTTAATATGTAAGTATACACAAAATACAAACACTTAAAATCACGTTTTCAAACACGTTTTGATTTCAAAATGACAGTGATGCAACTTATCTGAAATTCATCTAAAGGACATCCAAGACAACAAAAAAATGCACAGTAATTCAGCATTATGGAGTTAATTCACTCACTACTGTGAATAAACAGTGTTTTAGTGCCAGAACCTGCAGGTTATTTACCAATAACTCTCATTCACGCTAAGAATGATAACTCTAAAGATAATTACATCAGCATCCATACCAATGCACAAAACTGACCTGCTTATTATAAGCGTCAGGTTGAAGTTTTTGTTATCTGTCACTCTAACCGCTCAAGCTCTTTAAAGTCATTCTGATTGGATTCTGATTGGCTTTTTTTAGGCTCAGGTTGGCCGAAACACAACCATGCAATGTTTTTGGAGGACCGCCCAGAAGGCTACAAAGATTCTTAATGAAGTCTAACAAGGCAAAAAATGTGCTAAAATAGTGCGGTTTGGAAACATGCCATGCCCAACCAAGACCAAGTGGAAAAAATATTCTTAGAACCATTCGTCTCAGAGGTGGTAAAGCAACTATTATCATTCTTTTCTTTTTAGCACAAACATGTTTCCTGTCAAGGTTTTTTTTTTTTTTTTTTTGTGCTAAACTGCAGCAAAAGCTGCTTCTTCAAGAAACATCACGATAATCCACAAGTATTCTACATGACTTCATTCCATCAATTAATATGTTATGAAGTGAAAAGCTGCGGGTTTGTAATAAACAAATCCATCATTAAGTCATTTATGATTAAACCATTGCTGTTTGAACTCTCAATCTGATAGCACCCATTCACTCCAGATGATAATGTTATTTTTTGTTTTCCAATTCCGATGAAGAAACTAATTTATATCTTGTCCTGAGGGTGAGTAAATTAAAGGATTAGTTGAATCACTGATAATTTACTCACCTCTATACTATGACATCCAAGATGTTTATGTTTTCTTTCTTCAGTCACAGAGAAATTAAGTTTTTTTGAGGAAACAATTCCAGGATTCTTCTCTTTATAATGTACTTCAATGGGATCCAAAGGGTTGAAGGTTCAAATTGCATTTCAGTGCAGTTTCAAAGGGCTCTGCACGATCCCAGCCAAGAAATAAGGGTCTTATCTAGATAAACGATTGGTAATTTTCTTTAAAAAAAAAGAAACATTAATATACTTTTTAACCACAAATGCTTGTCTTGCACTAGCTTGACTCCACACATTACATAATCACATTGGAAAAATCACATGTGACATAAGCAAAAGTACTGACCCAGTGTTTACAAAGCTAACGTGCAAAGAAAGTCAAACGCCCTTTACAAAACAAAAGTATAGCAACAATGTCGGATGATTGTGACGTTGCAGGAGAAAATGAGATGGAGTTTATTTGTCCTATCCTAGCTTTTTCAACCGGAGTATTCAGACAAAGAGCTAACCTTGCATGACATTCCCAACGTGATTACGTCATGCATGAATTTGTGGATGTGCATCACGGAGCTTGATGCAAGTTGTGCATTTGTGGTTAAAAGGTATATAAATGTATTTTTTGTGTTTTTGTTTTTGAGATTGACCAATCATTTAGCAAAATAAGATCCTTATTCCTCGGCTGGATTTATTCCTCGTGTAAAACCTCTGAAGCTGCACTGAAACTGTAATTTGGACTTTCAACCCATTGAAGTCCATTATATAGAAAAGAATCCTGGAATATTTTCCACAAAATCTTAATTTCTTTGCAACTTTGCAGCTCACTGGGGGTGACAAAATTATAAGGACATTTTTATTTTGGAAGTGAAATAATCCTTTAAGCAAATTTTAATTTTTGTCTGAACTTTTCCTTTTAAAACTATGCAGACAGTTTGTGTGAATAAATGTCGCCATCAGTGGTATCAGTGTTTTTCTTTACAATGTCTGAATAGTACATATTACATTATTTCACTCGAATAACCTGTTGTCTGTTTGTTATCACAAACGCAAGGTTAGAGAGTGACTGGGTAACTAGATGTAAATTGGTGTGTCATCAACACAGCTGTTTATTTCCTGCTCTCGAGGGTCCTCTCTCAATTAAACTCTAATCTGTTGTTTTACTTTGAAACGGTCAGCACAGTTCTAACCATCCACTTATTCATGATTACATGCAGCTTTCATGTCACATAAATAACTTTAATCAGCAATACTCCATCTTAATTCCCCTATTCCGGTAAAAGCCCATGACATTTTCAATTGCTGCAGGTGGGCAGTGATGGGGGACTCTCGTACATACACACTAAGCATGCATGAGACGAGGAGGAGAGAAAGAAAAACAGTCTGTTCATATCATAATGAAACAACACACAGTGCCCATTGTTTTGTTTTTTTTCTCAGAAGCCATGTGATCAGTTGCCATGGGAATGGTGCAGAGACCCAATTCAGCTACCATTGTGCTTTCACAGTCTTGGCTGGAGAAGTACAGTCACCTATAAAATACAGCACCTTATTTAATATCAACCTTTTTCTTCCCAAACCTGCGTGTCCATTGACACAATGTCACACATTTGTATTTTTGGTATTTTAATGGCACAGGCAGATTTGGTCGATTGTTTGATATATGAATGGAGCAGTCCAGCTTGTCTTTGTTATCCATTAGCTTGCCAGATCAGTTGTTACCCTTCTCTCAGTTATTAATGTGAGAGCTACTATTTCTCTCACAGCTCCCTTTCAGCTAAAGGCACATTCTTACTGCATTGCATAATTTTTCCGGCTGTGGTGTGACCTACTTCTCCTGATGTACCACACACACACACACACACACACACACACAGAGGGCCACATGGCAACAACCAGCAGCTACTTATGTACTTGTGTTTATTTTAGCACTTTCAATCAAAAAGTTTTACTCAAATTAATCACAATATTTGAATTAATTGCTAATTAATCTCATATACTATGATTTACTGAAAGCCCCCCAATTAAGAACATTCAAAAACATCACTGTTACAATACTACAAGACATGCTTATGAAAGTATTGGATAAACATAAAATGGTCAATATGTTGTTCGTTTTGTATCCATATTATTGAAAACAGGCCTTTAAATGACCTACCGTCCATAAAAATACATTTTACAGTCGGGTTTGCATACAGAAGGTGCCCATGTTCTCTGACAATATTCTGTAATCCTTATACACATCTTTGGTGTCACATCCCGCTAGCTGCCATCGTTTCACCCCAAGGATAATTTACATTTGGGATGTAAAGCCTTTGGAGATAGGTTGCTACGAGGTTAGACGATCATTATTTAGGATATGGAGAAAACAAAGCATTGTGTAAACTAAAAGCAATCTTAAAGAAGACGTCACTATTAAGACTATTTGGTCATACAGCTCTGATTAAAATGTACATTTTCAATGCTGAAATTTAACCAATCATCACTCATTTGCTATTTGTTGTTTTGTTTGATGAAATCCTATATTGGGTCCTGCATTTAATGAAGGCTTGGTTGTAACTAATCACTGTAAGCACACTATGTACAATGGATAAAGAAGTGTTTATGAAGATTAATCGATTAACCTGTTTCTGGAATTTGTGTTTTGATTAGTTTCAATGAGATTAGTTCTATTCGTTTGTGAATTTAACACTGCAACACCTTTTTCTTGGCTCCAGATTGCATGTGTACAAACATCAGATGAATTATTAATGTCTCACCAACAAGGAAGCCGGAATGAGATGCAGCTTTTTCTCTGTCACCTGGTGCTAAAACACCTGACTGAAAGACCTTGGAGTATTTACTTTGAATATCACATTGTATTTCTGTTCACGTACAATGTGTTCTTTTGGGAGAAGAAGTGTTGTGGCGGATTATCGCTGAATTCAATCACACCATCGCACAATGGTGTTATGGTTTGCTTTAACTTGTGGTTGCTAAGTAACCTCTCTCGCTATCATTCAGTTCTCTCTCTTGCTTTCTTTGTTTATCAGACACAAAATCAGCTAAGCTTTATTGGCATGACCATGAAGGATTACAGATGTGGCCAAGCGTAAAGGTGATAGATACATAATGGATATTGCAAACAAAAATGTGAACATTAAGTGAAGGATGAGAATAAAAGATTACAAAATATTCAGTTTAGATGTATTAGGGTGAAATAGGAATAAAAATGCATCTCTGAACAATCAAAAGGTTTTTTTTTTTTGTAAATTTTTTCTTAGCTATGCAAATGTTAAGGAAACATTCAGTTTGATCACTATGCAAAAATTATGGAAACGTTACTTTTGAATGTTCTGTGAACATTCTGAAACAAGTAGTTGCATAAAAAAGGTTAGCTTTAACTAAAACAATGTATAAATAATGTATGTATGTATATATATATATATATATATATATATATATATATATATATATATATATATAAACTATGTATAAATATTTTTTTTGTGCAAACGTTTTAAGAACATTTTTAAAGACCAGATGACTTTGAATGACCATTCTAAGAACACTAGTTGATGAACACTTGTCAAAAAATTATACATTTGAAAGAACCATGCCAGAACATTAGCCAGACTTCTGAGAACATTCCTTGTTCGCATGGAAGCTTTAGGCTTGTGGTGTGTGTTTAGTTTACCCCCTCCAAAAAAAGAAAATTCTGTCATCATTGACAGCTTGTTCCAAACCTGTATGAGTTTCTTTTTTCTGCTAAACATGAAAAATCTTTGAAGAATGTTGATAACCAAATAGATGACGGTAGCCATTGACTTTTATGGTATATTAGTACATGTTATAATATACATAGTATATATTTTTTCCAAACTATAGAAGTCAATGGGTAAAAAAAGAAATTCACACAGGTTTGGAACAGCATGAGAGTGAATGAATGATGACAGAATTGACATTTTTGGGTGAACTATCCCTTTAATGGCTTTACTTATAATGAAAATACATACAAATAAGCTCTTGATTTCATAGCAGACATCACCTGATAAAACATTAGACTATGCCAGCTCTGCTTCCATCAAGATAAGAAATCCTGGAGGTTATACAATCTGAACAGATATAAACAAAACTACTAAGGCAAGTCCATTCTGCCAAAGTCTGCAATTATCAGAGGATTGACCAAGAGGACAGCTACAAAACTGCCAAGAGCTGCAGAGCTCTGAAACAGACTGTCTAGACATCAATGATTTCATGAGCATTGAACAGATTCAGACCCCCCCCCCCAAACCCCTTCCAACTCTAATAAAGTTTTTTCATGGTTATGTAACAGCTAAAGTTTTGCAGGATGATTTACGAGACCAAAGTTGAGCTATTTGGAGCAGCAGACCCAGATAAGATTATCTGTAAAATTAGACACAGTCGTACAGTATCACATTCTGCTTTTTGCATGTATATGTTCATAACTAAGCTGCATTTTGATGTCTCTTATTTTTTCCAGTGGGAGCTGTTTGAGTACGATGCTCGCTGTCGCTCAGGCTACTGCTCGATGCATAGAAAACTGATTTGAGGTCAGAGTCCAGGTAATTTAGACTCTACATACTCAGCCTGCATCTGTATTTTTCACCACTTTAGTTGGATTCTAGCTGCTATAAGCTTATCATTATCAGGTTCAAGATGCTTATTAGCCAGCTAAGTAGCTGCCATAACTTTAACAACAAAAATCATCTTGACCACATTGCACCGACATGACCAGATGGTTTCTGGTTTGTTTCTGTTCCAAGATGTTCATAACTTATTTACAAACTTGAACCAGCTAGAAACGCTCTCTGCTTAGGATGGATTGCCCAGCAGGATGTTGTATTTATTTTAGCCAACTGTGATTTTATATTTAAATGTACATTTATTATTATCATTATTATTATCATTATTATCGTGCAATGATACGCTAAATAAGAAATGGCCGATTCACTCAGGAATGAAGAAAGGATCACTCTCTTTATGAATGGGCCATTGAATAATTGGTTCACCAGATCTGTTCAAAACTTGGATTCATTCAGAAATGAAAACCGAAAACCAGGATTCATCTGTGAAGAGAACGCCACTCCATAGTGCCAGACGCCATCAAATGTGAGCATTTGCTTACCCAAGTCGGTCACGACGACGAACTGCAGTTAGGTCGAGACCCCGATGAGGATGACGAACATGCAAATGAGATTCCCTGAGACAGTGTCTGACAGTTTGTGCATAAATCCTTTGGTTACAAACCGATTGTTGCAGCAGTCTTTTTTTTTTTTTTTTACATTTCCAAACATTGCTTTTGCCATTAATTGTAATAATCTAGCGAGATTTTGGTTTGCATGAGGAGTCTGACATTAGCCAGTGCTCCACACAGAGATCTGATCTCACCATCATCCAGTCTGTCTGGAATAACATAAAGAAACAGAACAAACTGTGAAAGACTAAAAAATTAGAAGAACTATGGGAAGTCACTTCAAGAAACCTACCTGCAAAGTTACCTGAAAAACAATGCGCAAGTGCACCTAGGACAAAAGCTTTTTTTATCGCATAGCTAAGCTAATAGAAGTTAATAAATAAATTCTATTTATGGCTTTATTTTTCGACGGCACACTCACTTTACAGCATTTTAATAAGTGCCTAAAACTTTGCACAGTACTGTAGCTTTGCAGGTTTCTTGAAGTGTTTTGTAGTGTATGTGTGTGTACCTACCTAGCATGAACCCAAGCAGCACAACATGTCCTGTTGTTGGTTACTCCAAGGCGATTTACATGTTAAACCTTTTATCACTTACCGCTTTATCAAGTTTGGTCTGGCTTGGATGTGCAGGAAGCACTGTGCCCATTCAAACTACAACAGATAACTCACAGCTCAACAAACTATTCAGTCTGAGCTATTTCACACACAATCACAAATCCCATGTGTAACTCACATTGTAAAGAAGAATATTCAAACATGCATAAACACACGGTCTCATCTCTGAGCTAACTGAGTCTGTCACAGGAGCGTGTCTAACAGAGCACTGTTGCCTGTTCTCCTCTATTAACGGCCCTAGAACACAGCGTTCCAGTGAGAGCACACTTTTCCTGGCTGTGTCATTTAGTCTATAATTACTGTTAATGTTCTCGGAGGCAGCTCCATTTTACGACGCACACTGGTGGTAGGGCTAAACAAATTAAAGAGGGGGAGGAGGGAAAAAGAGAGCAGTTAATCAACATGCAGGAGACAAACAGCAGCGATGAGAGCCGTATCTGCTCCAGGGGTCTATGGCTCAATGTCCAGCTGTTCAATCGGGCACCTCTTCTGTTGGTTAAAGGAGCTCTAGGGTTCTGACCTGCTAACACAAAGGTACACTAACCAAAATTGCCACAGGATTGATTATTAATCAATTTCTCACACCCCGTCTTATTCAGTGTGCTGAAAATGTTCTCACCCTCAGGTCATCCGAGATGCAGAGTTTGTTTCTTAATCGGAACAGATTTGGAGAAATGTAAAAACAAATCACTTCCTCACCTATGGATCCTCTGGAGTGAATGGGGGCCGTCAGAATTAGAGCCCCAACAGCTGATAAAAACAACACAATAACACAAAAGTAATCCACAGGACTCCAGCCATCAATTAAGTGAAGTGAAAATCTGTGTGTTTGTAAGAAACAAATCTATCAATTAGGTTTTAACCATAATACAAGTTCATAAGTCTATCTCGTTATCCTATAATATCAAAATCCACCCAAATATTTGTTTATAACTACATACTTGATCTGTGCATTTACTTTATCTCTTCTGATTAAGACCAGACAACTTTTTCACTGATTTGTTACATGCGTTTTGATCATAAATGCCTTGATGGATTTGTTTATTACAAACATGCAGCTTTTTACTTCATAAGACATTCGTTGATAGACTGGACTCGTGTGGATTGCTTGTGGATTATTGAATGAGCTGTTTGAACTTTAATTCTGACGGCACCCATTCACTGCAGAGGATCCATTAGCGAGCAAGGGAGTTGAGGGTTGAGGCTAAGCAACATTTGTGTGAATTATTCCTTCAAACACACCTTTTAGTTCTTATACGGTTTGGTTCTGATGGTCTGGGTCAGGTTTTCTTTGGTAAACTTTAGCAGTAGCTTCTGGTAGATGCTATAATTACACCATTATACTGGCAAAAAGCGTGTTTCTGTGTTGTTGTACAGCCATCGAAGTGTTAAGCTATTCAGTTTTAAAGCATCTCCTGCAGCAGAAGGTTTACTCACGCAGACTGAGCTTCTTGCTGTGAGTGTGTTAGTGTAGGGAAATAATCAATGAGTTAACATGCAAAGCCGTGATGAACATATGGTCGGCCAAGCACCCGTAATGACATACTGCCAAACCAATCATTCCCACTCACTGCCGTGTGTTTGTGTGTATATGTGTGTGTGTTGGTTTGAAACCCATTCTATGAGCTAAGGTCCTGTGCGACTTGAATCAGGTTGCTTTCTTAAGCAGAATGAATCCTAAGCTTCATGTTTTGTGAATGCACTGTTTAGAACATACAGCCTTTCACTGAGTACTGAGAGATGAGACCTTGAATCAAAACTGTGTAGGTCTGGGTGCCAAGAAAGATACAAAGATGTTGTGGTATGCCCATCCCTTGAGTCAAGAATAAAAAAGTACTGTAATTGAAGATTGCTATTTAAATGATCAGACCTCAACCTGAAGGGCTTGACATGTTCAGACAGGAATGGATGAACGTTCTCAGAACTGGCAAGGAGTTGTTATCAAGTTTAACAGAGTTACAAATGATCCTTAGCTGTCCACCATTGATAAGACAAGAAGACTTTGTACCAAATTAACCAAATTTTTCATTTCATTTTTCAGTTTGTCACTATTGTATGAACCAAGATGGGTCGATTTCTTACAAATTATAGTCCATAACTGGTTATAAATTGCATGACAAAGGATACATTACACATTGCATTGCTCCTCTGTAGGAAATTTACTCTGTGGCTGATTAGAAGTTGTTGACAATCACTTTACGTTTATTTCTAATCATGAAAATATATTAATGTATTTTAATTTGTGACAATATAAAGCTAAAATGGTAAAATTAAATGCTTCTCTGTCTTTGTTTTTGAAGTTAGCCTTTAGTTCGCAAGCAGACAGCTTATCATGTTAGCAGAGCATAGCTGTTTTCATTAACTTTCATTATCTTTTTGATGAGGCATTGGGGAGGGAGATGATTCTGATGGGACATGAAGGGATAGGACCTTGCATGACAGTGACAAAATGTTATTGTGGAAAATAGCCAAAATTTCCTTCCTCCAACACTTAGTGGTTAGAAAAGTCTTTTGTGCCAGTTCTTTCATCAGAAACTCAGATGAGAATCAATTTACCCCACAACCTAGTGTTTGGCCAAAAGTCGATGATTCCTATGGGAATTTTCTTCATGGTGGTGAAAGAAAACCCACAGACATTTCCAAGTCGAAAGGCAGAAAAATCGCAGACACCTTCTGAAATGACATTACGTCCTCCTGTAAAATGTTTATCGTCTGAATAAAGATTGACTTATATTCTGTGGATTTTGAAGACAGGCCAAACTTTTAAAAATCAGAAAGGTTGTTAAGCAACTCAACATGGAAGCTATAGAAAGAAAGTCTCACAATTAAATTATAAGACCTAATGGCCATATTGACAAAGGCATTTTCTGGTTTTCACAACAGTTCTAATCAACCTGTCCTCCAACCAATATGCTTGTACAGGTCGTTTGTCCAAATCCCTGAAATACGACCCATCAAAGCGTATATAACAATTGCGCCCCTATCGGAAAAAGTTCGTTTTCATATTAATGTTTTGTACTCTTTTATTTGCCCTCTGGTTTGCGTTTCTTGTAGCTCAGTTAGTAGATTATTGCGTTATACCTTGATTTGTAATCATGCTATCATGGGTTCGATCCCAGGGAACGGACGTGCACGAAAATGTATATGCTCAATAAATCATAATTTAGCATGATTTCTGTGAGGGTTAGGTTTAGGGGTGGGGTTAGGTGTGGTCATTCGAACGAATAAGCCACCTACAGTAGTAAAATATGTAGGAAATACTGTGAGATCGGTGTAAAACGCCCACACATTGCATTTAAATAAATGTGCGTTTTGATTGGTAATGACGTTATACGTCAATTCATGACGACAGACGCAACGCGATACTGTCATTATTTGTATTAAAACGTAAATATAGGTCGTAATAAATGCTTGCACAAACGACCTATATGGTCGTTTTTTGTTGGAGGACAGGCTCGTTCTAATCTTAGAAAACAAATATCTAAACATTCTAAAATCATGATACATTTACTTGAGAAGCAAAGTGAGAAAGTAAATTGGAAATAGCTGCCTTGGGGTGATCCCAAAATGGCAGCTGTATGTGCACCCTTAAAAAGCACTTTGATTAAACACAGATTCGGTGATTCAGTACACGCAAGGCAATCTCTCTGGACCCTTGGATTAAGGGTGTTGGTTCTGGTGTTAAGACTTTGGTTCTCTGCCAAAGCCCTGGGGCTGTCGTGTTAATCTCCATGTCGGTCCTCATTAGCATTAATGAATGGAGAAACACTTGTCATGAAAGCACAACACACAGAGTGTGTAAAGCCGCTGACAGCCAATGAGATCTGTGCTAGCGATTAAAACCTTAAAGCGACAGTATGAACGCACAGAGTACCATTTTGTGGTTGAACAATTCATCCTTTCGGATTAGTTTTCGAACTTTCCCAGTGAAATATGAGCTGCTTGCTTGAAATGCAATAACATTTGATCAAAATAAAACAGCTTTTGATTACATATGCACTTGGCTTGAGATCATTTAGAAGTTGCACATGAAACAAAACTGTTTAAAAATGAATGAATCTCATTTGACTCTGTCAGCTGTGTAAACACAATACATATCTATAAGATGAAGCTAGTGTTTATTCAATATAGCTGTAAATCAGTGGGCTGATGTTTCCTTTGCATTTCACTGGCTAATGGCTTATACATCATGCAGTGGTTTGGGCAGCATGTGTGTTTCCTTTACAGGAGTCAAATGAAAAGGCGGGGAAACCTTGCAGTACAAAATGCGGTCAACCAGTTCCTTTAGCCATGTCCAAAACCTCAGTAATGTTCAGCCACAAAATAAACACACACGCTGGAAGCAGAGACCACTGGTGTTACAAGCACCACATTGTGCGTAGTCCACCAACCAATTTGATGTTTTGTAGTAGATTTATCATGGCCTTTCTTATGCGAGAGGAAGAAATTGTCCCCGCTCTGCACAAACACATCCAAACACAGGAGCTGCATTGTGAGAGCTGCTTGTTATTTTGGCTGTTGTATAAAAGATCTGCTAGGTTAGCCACAGAAAGTCATCTGGCCGAGTTCCCAGAAACCATTGCACTTACTGACTTGTACAGATATAAAAGTGCTATGTCCTAGACCTAGATTGCATCTCCACTATGCACACTTGCATTATAAAGTTTTTATTTTCTTCCTCTTCTTTTTTTGTCTATGTTGAGATGCTTTTCTGGTGAGCAGCTGGTGTTTGTACTGACATCAGCGGAATCTCTGTGGTCTCTGGTGTCCTTGTGTATTGCTTACTATAAAATATATGGAAGGCAAAACAGAATTTATTCATTCTAATTTAGGCAACATTGCGGATGTCACACTGCTATAGATCATATTTAGCATGCAGGACTTTAAACAAGCACGTTTGCAGTAGACTCTGTGGGTTTTTTTTTACTTTATGGTAATTTTATCACTGAAATAAATTTTGGCTTTAATAAATATCTAAAGTAGGCTTTTTATTTTATTTTAATGACCAAGACTTATGCTACTGCATGCAACTGCATCTCTATCTGCTTATTATTAATATTTTAATATTTAATTTGGGGATAATGCATTTTGTTTGCCTTTGCTCTCTGTTTTGCTTTATCTGTATGCTCTCTCCACCTCACTGGCTCTCCTGTAAATGAGAAAGACAGAGTAGAAAGTACTCTGGATCAAAGCAATTCCTGCTAAATCCCGAGAGATGTGTTCCCTTCCTGCTTTAAAGGGATAGTTCACCCAAAAAATGAAAATATGAAAACTCAGTAAAAGTTATTTACTGACAATCTTCCACTCCAGTGAGATGTCAGCACAAAAATATAGCAATGGCAGTGACAAATATTGTGTTTTGCAAAGTTTGCTGTTTAAGCTGTTGTGGTGTTCATTCACATTGATTCTTTATTATTGTGCAGAGCGATCAGATGCATTTTAAATAATTGCTAAAAGCTTCATTGGCCCAAATTTATTTTTTTTAATCCTGAAACAAAATGACCAGCTATTATTAATCGACTAATCATATAAGCAGCACATGTGAAGGTGTGAATGAGTACTGGTTGCTATAAAAGTGGTAAAAAAAAGCAATTCCAATCATTGTGTTCTTGTTAGCAATGGTTACCTCCAAAGAAACACGTGCAGCCATCACTTTGCATCAAAATTGCCTCACATGCAAGGGAATTTCTACAAAGAATATTGCACCTGGAAGAACCATTTACCGGCTCATCAAGAACTTTAGATTTCTGAATGAATTAGCCTGCTTTTGATTGATAAAAAAAAAAAAAAAAAAATCAAAAATTAAATGAAAATTAAATATTTGTTTACAAATCAGTGATTTCAAAACACAGAGCGAATGATCCATTCACCTATTCTGTAGCAAACAAATCATTCAGTCATGGAGGTGAACTCTGATTCTTGAACAAAAAATTCAGTTTCATGAATGAATCACTAAATACAATTTGTGAACCGAATTAAATGGTAAATGCCCATTCTACAAAAAAAAAGAAGAAAAAAAAAGAAACATGCATATAATTCATATGCATATGAATCATAATCATATCATTCAGTGAGTGTAAATCTGATTGTAGATAAATTAATAAGTCTGACTGTACAACCAACTGAAAAAAAAAAAAGATCTCAAAAGCTTTCTCCAAATTTTACAATGATTAGATTGGTTGACGGGAATTAGAAGTGATGACAACAGTAGTGAGTTATGCTTGTGTTCTAAATTTCTTCTGTATCTCGGCCTCTCTAAAAGCGCAGAGGCAGTGAGCTGTGCTGTTTTGGCTCTTAGCACCCTGTGGTGGGTTATTTATAGCTGACATTGCCAGCCAGCACCGGGTGCAATGTAAGGACACATCCACAGAGCAGAGGGGTGATTAAATGTCTGAGTAATTGACAGTAGCCCTGGAGGAAGAGAGGGAAGAGTTAGAGAGAGAGGGAGTGAAACCGAGAGAGGTAAAGAATATCTAATTCGGTTTCCCCTACTACAGCTCTCCTTTGTCTGTCCCCAGAGATGAACAACTCTTTATGCTTAACTGCACCCAGATTCCATCGGTTCGATTGGACAAATACTGAGGGTTGGATGGGTGGTAAAGTCTCAAACATTCATGACAGCTCTTCAAGGATCTGTCTTAACTCAGATCGATTAATATTTTTGATGTAAACCAAACTCTTGGCAGATTCTCAGCAGCCTGTGTGCTATAATTATTCAACCTCAAGAACAATTCTGGTGAGATATTTATAGTTTTAATAATGCTCTTGTGTCCCGATTGCATAACAGTAATTAGCAGACAGACTTAAGCAGCAGTGACAGAAGACTTAAACCAACCTCAGAATAGACGGAGACCCCTTTTCAAATGATGCAAAGATATTCTGAAACTATTCAATGCATTTCCACCACAGAAAAGATTCTTCTGGGTTAGAAAAATCACATTTGGCCACTTAAACTAGCTGGTCTTGATTCAGTAACATTAAAGGGGTCATATCACATTGCTAAAAAGAACATTAAGTTGTGTATTTGGTGTAATGCAATGTTTTTATAGGGTTTAAGGTAAAAAAAAAAAAAAAAAATTCCACTTACTGTACATTGTGTATTGTTTCTCCTCTATTCCCCGCCTTTCTGAAATGCATACATTTTTCAATCGTTCTGAAAAGTGAGGTGTTCTCTGATTGGCCAGCTATCCAGTGTGTTGTGATTGCCCAAATACCTCAAGTGTGTGACGGAAATGTTACGTCCCTTACCATACTGTGATACTGTGTGTCCCGACAAGACAAGACAAAAACAATGAAACTCATTAAAAACTAGGCATTTGTTGCATCCAGTGGGGACATAATTACTGATTATAATGACTTATACTGTCTTTTTATGCGTTGCATTGTGTATTGCGCGGCGTAAACATAAAACCCATGACTGCATTTGCGATCAGAGAAACAACAAACAACAAGCGAGACTCTACACTGCTCAAAACTCACATCTTCAGTGGCAAATTCTTTAAATATGTAAATGTACTTACAGACTGTGAGTCAGAAGCACAAGACACAGACACACCATTGTAGTCTACTCTTCCATGAAACAGTCCTCATCCTCTGTAAAATGCGCTGCACACATCTGAATATTTGGGTTGAACTGTTCTAGAATGGTGTTGTAGATACAACTTAACCATTGATTTCTAGTTGTGACCTCTTTTGGAAGGCCAAACAAAGTAGATTCACTTTCACAACAAAACACACAGCATCTCCACGACATGGTGGTGGCGGCAACAATGAGAATAAAAGTTAAGCCTTCTTTCTTTGCATGAACATTTGGTTGGCTTTATGCAGATATACCCACATCGTGACTTAGACATGTGGAGCCATGTTTAAATGGGCTGTTTTAGGCATAGTTGACTCTTACATTTGATAAAGAATATCTCTTGGATTTGGGACTTTAGTCTTTGCAACTTTACAGATCTTCTTTATGCACCAAGAGCTTTTAACACTCCAAAGAGAAATAAATCATTGAAAACACATCATATGACATTTTTAAATGCTGGGCAGTAGGATAATATCTTGACCAAGGATGGTTTTCAAAACACACACACACACACACACACACACACACACACACACACATACAAACACACACACACACAATAGTTTCAAGTTAATATAATGAGCAGTTTTTTATTGACCAATGTAATGCTACAAAATCCTTTATAAAGACATATGTGGAATGATTATAAATGTGACTATGAATTTTAGTTGTGTAATTGACTACTAAAATCACAAGTTATTGATGCTCACAAATTCTAGTTTTAAATTCTCATAAATTCCATTTTTGGAAAGCAGTGTCCAATCAAAGTCGCTTAAGGTAGAATCCACTCACAGTTTAAAACACAGTTTTTGTCCAGTGCAGAGATCTCTATATTCACTTATCATCATTATAATAAACAAAGTGTAGGCACAATGTAAATAAGAGATTCATTGTGCAGTGTAGATCTAAGATCTAAGTGATATAAGTACAGATCTGTGATTGCAAACACATATTTTTCAACATCAGAGACACAGATGTTAAGATTAAGGAGTTGTGTCTCAGTCTGTAACGTGTTACATTGTGTATGATAAATACCAAATTAAGTTATTTTTAAGTGATAATTAAAATATTTTTACAATAAATGTAAGAGATATAAGTGTTGTGAACATTGGGATATCAGTTTTATGACCACTTACAAACTATTCTTTTTCATGTCTTTTTTTTAATAGAAAGAAAATTCTCGAATACTCGACTAACTCGCTTGTTGTTTTCTCTTGTTGAAAAGTAACTTATTATCCAAAATTTGTCATGCAACCCTTTTTCCTCACATTTGACATTGGACAAAATGGAATGGAATTCAGGATCAAATTCAACTGTTTTTAATATTATTTTTAGTTTGATTTCCAGTAAAATATTACATAATAAAAATGTAAGTCCAGCAATGTCGACTATACTGGTTCAGCTCAAAGCATTATTGCATTCAGTGTTGCATTTAAGTGATAGTCAACAAAAATAACAACATAATATGTTTATTTCTCTGTAAAATGTTCTCCTAGAGAAAATAAGCAACAGCAAGTATTATTCTTCAAGTTGTTCTTATCACATAAAAGCTAGATGTCATTTGATAGCTTGTGATTAAAATCACCTCTGATTGGTCAGTGACATTAAGCTCAAAAGAGTAGAGCATAGCACTATCAGGGCCACAATGGATTTGATTCTCAGTGAATGAGAACGACTGCTAAAATGTATGCCTTTAATGTAAATCATTTTTGATTAAGACATCCAGAATTCACATTTAATGTAAATGCATTACATCCACTTTAACCTATACCATTCTCTAAATGATAATGGTGAATCATGTTCAGCAGCCTTAAAGGGACACTGAATTTTCATTTTTGGGTGAACTATCTTTTCGAGGCTAAACAGTGC